>NW_015152075.1:28332-32893 GCF_000732505.1 Cyprinodon variegatus | reverse complement strand
TAAATTAAAGTGCAGTGGAAGGTAATTGCATATTACAGTTAAAGTACGTTATTGCAAATGTAGCTGCAGTTGGATGTTGTAGTACATAGGGTAAAAGTGAAAAACATTTATTATTCTGTCTTTCCGATTCACGATCCTCCATGGACAGGTTCGTCGTTGGATTGCCAACTTGAACAGGGAGGATTTGCCATCTAACTTCTGGCCAGAGAAAAACCACTGAATATGTGGCCATCAAAAAAGAATGTTTTCAAGATGACTTGGATAATAGCCCATAGTGAAAAACACCAGATACAGCACTGGGACTTGATCAACTGCCAATACCGCACCATGACGTCACAAACTGGTATGTGGCAGTAGTGTTGTTTTACAAATATGGATGTCTCCAGTAAAGCCCATTCAAATTCTAATTAATTCTTTCCAGACCAGTATATAATAATTTCCTTTTTTAAAGTACTTTCAGAAGTTTGAATTCTGAATATGACTGGACTTGGAAAAATTGGACCTGGAAAAATTGACTATTAAAAAAAAAACAGTTTAGGAACACATTTATTTGTTCTTAGAAAGTTTACCTCAAATTAGATTGTTCACACATTAATTATAGATATTGCACATACTGTTTCTTTTAGTTTAAGTTCCTCTTTTCATTTGCTGGCTTCGGCCTTCATTTGGCTAAGTTTGCACGCTCTACCCATGCATGCATGGATTTCTTTCTGTCAGTCCAAAACAAGCATGCTGGGGTAATTTTCTGCTCTAGGGAACCCTTCGCTAAGCAAACCCAAACCAAACCAACCTTGTTTATAAAGCCAAACTCTGACTAAGGGATAAGGTGTGCATGGTGAATGTCCTCTGTGTCATCTGCATCTCAGCTAAGGTTTTTTTCTAAAGACACATAGTTAAACAGTTCAAGCATTTCAGATGTACTTTGGCTCATGTTTGTTATACAGCTATTTTAGGACATCACAAAGCCATGATTTAAACATGTTGTGCATTTGAAATATAGCTTTAAAATGCTCCTTTAAGGTCAGTGAAAACCTTTAGGCAAGCCAGGCCAGAATCTCCTCAATAATTTAGATTGGCAGTGAAATGCACTGATGTCGACTGGAAAAGATGATGCACATGTTGCTGTGAAATGATAGCGTCTATGCATTTTATGCTCGCATCTCCACAGTCTTAAAGGGGTGGTTAAAGATTTCTAAACTGGGATTCTGCTGCAAAAGAAATAGTTGGTTGCACTTCATTTAAAATAAAAGTAGAAAAAAAAAATGTAATTTCACTCATCTTAAAAAGCAAATCCAAACGTTCTTGTGGTTCACATAAAATCAATTTGTAAACCTTTAAACTGTCGTCAGTGTTGCAACATCATTAAGCAGATACTACAGAAATCGTAATGATTTATGATGAAAACTAAGGTAGGGAAGATGTGCAAAGAAAATACTTTTTTTGGATACTTTTCTTTGCCAACTTCCTCTAATCTTCCCAGATCTTAAAATACATATTAATCACATGGTTGTAAATCAACATATTTGGGTATCTAGATGTGGTCAAGGTGACCAGTTGAAGTTTAAATCAAACATCAAGCATTTAAATTCTCTTTGTCAAACAAAATGAAAAAGAATGTATGGAAAATAGGTTTCTGTTTTAATGAGGTGAAATTTCACCAGCATCATTCCAACATTAAAGTTTGGTCAAATTCTGGCTTTAACCTCAATGCTCTATTCTGTCTTGAATCAACAGTTCAGACTGTTGCTGGTAGTAATGTTAAAAGACAAAATATATTTTTTTCACCAATTGATCATCTTCTAAATGTCACAGCCAAGTATCATTTCTGAGTATGCCCGTCCTTTATGACCACACTATACCCACCTTCTGATGTCTACTTCCAGCAGAATAATTGCATTACAGAGCTAAAATAATCACAAACTGATTTCTTCAATATGATGTTTATGTTGCTATTTTCCCCTGCTTTCAACAGTCAAAAGATCAAAAACAGGAGATAAATTTCAAGGATGTGCAGCCAACAAATCTGCTGGGGAAACATGAAATGATCCTGTCAGTATAAGACCAACATCAGTGAGGATTACTTAGGCTCTTTATGAAATTGGTGGGATAAAGAATAAGGCCTACTCTGATGTTAATTTAGGGTCTTACTTTCCAATGGACATGTTTAGCTAATAAAGTTGCCAAGGTGTGTTTCTTGCATTACCATGGAACTACGGTACCAGAAAAACAGATGGTGACAATTGACACAGCTGCTTTATAGAGCCCAGCTGATACTTTAGCTCTTGTTTCAGCGAACTCCAGCTTTCATAGTTCATTCTAAGTGTCCAGTCTTATCCCTCTTGGAGTCAAACATTTTTGCCATTTTTTTCCACACTAGATGTTGGACTTTTCTTTAGTGTTTAAACAACTAGACTTGAAGGTGCTAACTGGCTTAGCCTCATTACTTCCTACAGTTGACCACTTCGGCATATGAGCAGTACTGTCACACAAAGGGCTTTATTCACTAACAAGTTGAGCAAAAGCAAAGCATAAAACCAAAAAATCACAATAATGACGCGGCAGCAAAGAAAATGGAATGATCCAATTATCCTTGCAATTATCCAACGAAGGCCCCAGGGCCTGATAACATACCTGGATGGGTGTATAAGGAGTGTGCAGATCAGTTGGCTTGTGTCCTTACAGACATAAACCCTAAACCCATTATTCCAGTCCCAAAGAAGCATCTGGTCAACTCACTCAATGATTACGGGCCTGTTGCACTGACTCCAATCATGATGAAGTGCTTCGAAAGGCTGGTTAAAGAACACATCGTCTCCAGTCTGCTGCCTACATTCAACCCTTTCCAGTTCGCCTACTGACGGAGCTGTTCCACTAAGGTTGCCTGGAGGAGAAGAACCTGGAGGAGAAGAACACCCATGTGGATGCTGTTCCTGGACTTCAGTTCAGCTTTCAGCACCATCATCCCACAGCATCTGATGGGCAAACTGGAACAGCTGGGCTTCAATACACCCCTCTACAAATGGCTACTAGAATTCCTCACCAACAGACCTCCGTCAGTCCGGGTCGGACAGAACAACTCTGATGTCATCAGTCTAAGCAGAGGCTTCCCTCAGCGCTGCGTCCTGAGCCCCCTGCTGTTCACCCTGATGACACATGACTGCGTCCCCAGGTTCACCACCAATCACATGGTGAAGTTTGCAGACGACACCACGGTGATGGGCCTCATCAGAGACGACAACGACAAGAACTACAGAGAGGAGATGGAGCAGCTGGTGCACTGCAACCAGTCTCCTCTTCCCTCCATTAAAGACATTTCATTCCAGCGCTGCATGTCCCGAGCCCGTAACGTCATTAATGACCCCTCACATCCCCAACATGGACTGTTCTCCCTGCTGCCCTCTGGGAAGAGGCTTTGCAGCATTGGATGAAGGTCCAGCAGATTCCATAATAGTTTCTTCCCCACTGCCATTATACTGCTGAATGTTTTGTAAAATGGGTTATTTTATTTATTTACAAAAATCAAAAATTAATGTTAGAACTGTAAACATACAGTCATATGTTTATATTACTTTTTTATGTATTTATTACTATTTTAAAGGCTGCACTTAAAAAAAAATGAAATTTTCTAGAGCTGAAACGAAATTTCTTTTTTTATACACTCGTGTGCACAAAATGACAAAATAAATCGGTCTAAGTCTAAAGTCAGCAGGATCTTTTAATCTTCAAGAAAATCTTTGTATGCAACCTGAGTGAGGTACTGGCAGATACATTTACAATTTCTTCAGTGAAATATGTTGAAAATCCAAATAATTTTTTTATTTATTTTAATTAATTTCTTTTAATAAAAAAAAAAGAGAAATGCAAATTTCAAGCCAATAGTTTTATTGGAATCCAAAAAATACCTTATTACCTTTGTAACATTAAAAAATATGGATATTTTGATGGCAAAAAATGAATGTCAATGTAATAACAAGAAATGCCAACTTGCCCGAGTATATTAAGAAAAATAACAAAACTGCTTCTATAAGAAATTCATGAAAAACACTGTGAGTGTGAAAGAAACACATTTTATTTTTTGGTTCAACATAACCTTAGAGGCATTAATGCTGATACTGGTACTTGCATTCTTTAGTTTATGAACCTAAATATAATTGTTCACTAGGCTTATTAACTTTGTAACTTTACTTTTTAACTTTTCAATTAGCATTTTTTACCTTTTTTCTTGACTTGTTAACTTTTTTTTACTTAATTTTCAGTAGGTAATATCATTTAATTGGCCAAATTCCAAAATAAAATGTACGGGACATGTACATGTATCTTTGCTGAATGGGTGGATATAGATCTTGGGGTTAAAAGCATTTAGTAATATTAATTAAAAGGTTACTGTAGCAACTTCCTTTAAAAGGAAAGCAACTGAGACAATGTGCTAAACATAGCTGCAAACTATGACATATGCATCAAATGAACAAGAATGTACTAGTAAGTAGGGATGCATGATATAATCACCCCCCTATCGGTATCGGCCTGTATCAGCCTTAAAACTGAATATCGGACATCGGCC
>NW_015152075.1:2777-27869 GCF_000732505.1 Cyprinodon variegatus | reverse complement strand
AATCCCAATATCGTGCATCCCTACTAGTAAGTTTTAAGAACAATTAAAAAAAAAAAAACAATAAAACCAAGTTCAGCACAAACAGGGTCAAACCCACACCTCATTTATTTTAAGAACCAAAGAATAAAGACAGCCAAGTTTTACAAGATTTCTTCTTTCAAACAGCCAAGTTTTTCAAGATTTTACAAGACCATGGTCTAAAAGAAGTAGTCCATGAAGGAGCAGTTCCTCCAAAAAGGAGGAGCAGTAATGGAGGAAGTCCTTAACCCTTTGACCTCTCTTAGACGTAGATACCTGTAGGAGCCCCCCCTATACAGAGAAGGTCAGTGGATAACCCAGATTAGAGAGGTAGGACACGGAAAGTTCATTGAAACCCAAAAACTTATTTTTAAATTAGCTCTAGGATTGATGTCATAGAAACAGAGGGTTGAGTAGGAAGCAATTTCCTGTGGAAAAATGATCAGCGTATAAACAGCTGCCCAAATGTGTTGGTAGTTTAAAAGGTGTGAACATAAACAGATAAAGCAGACTTCCGAATGCCATGACATTTCACTTCTGACCCAAAAGGTTTCTGTTTCTCTCAACAACAGTTAATAAGACATAATATAACAATAAATAATACAACATAAAATAAATAATAAAAGATAAAATAACAATATGGTCGGCTATGGGGGTCAGTGCTACTTTAAAAACCAAGAGAATCAATTAAGCAGACTTATTTTTAAGCACTGAGGAATTTTTATGTCTTAAATGTAAATCTTCAAGAAACCATCATCACCATTGGAAAGTAAAACTAATCAATATTCATACAGAAGAGTAGGATGCCACCTTGTCTTCACAAAGGAAGATCAGTGGTAGAGCATCACCTCCTACTTCTATGTTCTGTATAAATAATTATAGTTTATTTCCAAATTAAAATGTTAAAGTGGTTTGAGAATGTGGTTTAAACGTGGTTTCAAGATTAGAATAGCAATCAAATAATATGCAATGACATGTGGAGCGTTTACCTCTTCTCCAACTGGAAATTAGGAGAGTTACTTAAAATGTTAAGCTTGTATCTCCATCAAAAGAAGCACCTTAAAAAAAAAAGGAAACCATAACTTTACTCACCCCTTCTAACATCAGCCATCAGAGACCCTGTTTTGCTATTGTTACTAATAACTCTCAGATGTTCTTTTGTATTTTTGCTCAAAGGAGACTCACAGGAAGCTGTTTACTGTCTTCAAGGTGATTGAGGGAAGCCCTGCCACTGATCATTTTCCACCTCCTGTTTATGTTTCTTCTTGCAACCTAAAACTCACAAAATTGCTGCCAAAAAACAGGTTCAATTAAAGAAAATGGAGATGAATTTCTGCTTGTCTGAGTCCATGCTTCATCTTCCACTTCGCTTTTATGCATCTTCCAATTCATATGCTTCTCATTTGCATTTTTATGTGTTTATTTCAATGCATCTGTCTTGTAACAGAGTGCAGCTGTTTTCCACTGATATCCCAGCTCATGTGTCCAATATTGTGTCTCATAAAACACATGACCATCTGTCTTCCTCGCTGGTCCTTATATTGTTCATCCATTCGAAAGTATTTAACTTTTATCGCTTTTTAAATATTCCTTTGCTTTTTGATTCCAGCCTTTAGCCACAGTCACATCCAATTCAGTAAATACAGCTGTAGATAATCCTCCATTATGACATCTTGGAGTCTGATGGCTTGAAATAACGGAGTACCAGAAATGCTATAGTTTTTTAAATCAATAAAGCCATTATGATATTTGGCAAATACCTAAGTATTAAACACTTGATAAATACATTAATTAATGAATGTATATTTATATAATTTAATGACAAAACAGTAAATAATCAAAAATGAAAATGAACTGATTAAGAATTGAAGTTATTATTAAATCTTATAATTACTATTCTTTTATAATAAGTCAACATGATTCCTTTGATGCAGCCCATTATCAAAGACATCAATCCATTAATGGGTTTAGTCTAATACTATCTAATGTCTGATTTGATAACCTGAACAGACTCTGGGTTTACCAAAATGTGCCCCCATTATGAACCTACTTGCCATTTTGTACATTCCTACTTTTTAAGCCTGCAGCAATCAATTATTTTAGTATCACGTTTTTTTACCAATGAATTATTCTGAAGCAAAATTGTTTTAGTAAATCAATATTTCTATATAAGCAAATTATGTCTCCAAAATGATTATTGAAAATAGCTGGTGGGGAAGCTTCTTTAGAGTGGAGGTAGAGCGCATGACCCACATACTGGCTGTTGCAGGTTCATGTCCTCATCTGATCTTTACCATACTCTCTTCTAAACCATTTTCCAGTCTCCCTACTCTTCTCACTAGAGCTTAAAAAAATCCATCCATTTTCTGACATGCTTATCCCAAGCGCAGTACTGGTGCCTATCTTGAGCTGTCTATGGGCGAGATGTGGGGTACACCTGGACAGGTCGCAAGGCACATCTCTCTCTCTCTATACTGTATATATATATATATATATATATATATATATATATATATATATATATATATAAAAATCTGCACCTGTGGAAGCAGCGCATCACCGCCTGTGCGTATCTTCTCATCTTCTCAGCCAGCCGAGAAGTTCCACACTTAATCACTAGTCTGTAGTATAAGTTGGGCCTAACTGGAGCTTTGCTTATATAAAGATTAAACTCCCGTTAAAGGACAAACTTTAGTCAAAATCCCACCTGTGGTCGCTTACCGATCTAAGTTTCTGGGAGTAAAGCTTTGTTATACTTGAAGTGTTTTCAATGTCAAATGACAACATGTAACGATAAGATACTGTATGTTTTGGGTAAAAATCATCATATTTCAATCTTTTGCAGTTACATTTTCCAAACATTTCGATATGACAATGAATGTATCATCCAGTACGGATCTTAGTTGCCCAGAAAATGTGCAGCTTGTCATGAAAGGGAAGAACTAATAAATTAAGTCTTGGGGGCAAAATAAAATAAAAGACCCTAAATGCTTCTTTTTGGGAGTTAGCATTCCTGTTTCCAAACAGCAGGTTCTATAAGGACCAGTGTATCTCTTCAAAGTCTACGGTTTCTCCCAAGTTTGTGTCGGTCTCCAGCAGGCTCCATGGCTGCTTCGTCGATTCTCAGACTGTTCAGGCTGGCTCCGACAACACTGTCCAAATCCAGCTGGGAACTCTCCCCCATAAGAGAGTCTCCTCCTGAGAACAAAGCCCCTTGAGGCTCACCCTACGAGCTAGACTTTCCAGGAATCTCCATGTCAGAAGTTTCTCCATTTGGCACACTGTTGATCTGATTGAGAGTCTGGGGCGATTTATCCTGAACCAGACTGAATGGACTGACGTTCCCACTGGAAGGTGATGAATTCATCTTGTTAAAATCCAGTAGCTCGTTGGCAATCTGTGTCCCAATACTTCCAGCGTATATCATTGTTCCAGATGCAGAGGAGATGCCTGGTATGACTGGAAGGGACTTCTTGCAGTCTTCTGAAGCCTTGGAATTGCATTGATATATGCTTTAGAATGGCTTTGTTGTCCAGTGTGTCAGATATCGTAGTTGCCTGAGGGCATAGGGTATAGATACAGATGTTTTATACCACACTCACTTCACTCACATCAACTTCTTATATCTTCAATTTAGAGGTTGTTCTAGAGCGGGGCCAATGGGGGCCAGGGCCCCTGTAGATCATTTTCCTGGCCCCTGTCCTGAAGACATTCAAAGAAATTCTAATGATGATATGCCCTGGGACAGACATGGTTACTGATGGGTCCTTTGGATCTATTTCCTTTTTTTTTTCTTTACAAGTTATTTTTTACTAATTATTTTAAAAACAATAAGGTGACAGCTTCAGTGGTATTGAGATACTATAAATGTTTTTTTCAAAGCAAATTGCTCAAATTTTTACAGCTGAATTTATCAGTTCTAATTCAGATATTATAGAAAACGGCCATTTTAATTTAAATTAGTCAGAAATATGTTAAACTCCTAAATTATGAATGTACATGGACCTAATGAGACATACAATTTTAATTAAACCTAACTGAATAGAAATTTCACATCATACAGCTATCTTAATATATTTGAATCCCTTGCCCTCTTTTTGTATTTCATGCTTTTAACACGCTGGCCCCCTTCTGGCCCCCGTTTGGTCTGGAACCGCCACTGCTTCTATTTCACAGCTCCTGCTTGTTTTATCTGGAGTTCGGGCTTGTAACTTCATAGAGAGTGAATTTAACAAATCAAAGGACTAAAGGGATGAAAGACCCAAAGAGGATATATACTTTTTCAGAGAAAGGCATTAAAAGGATCTGAATAATTGACACGAACGAGACAATTTTAGAGTGGGATGCAACTGTTAGTGTGAATCCTCCCAGAGACACTCTTTATCCACTCCCACAGAGGGCGAGCTTTCAGTCAAACATGAGACTTTGTACAAAAGGAAAGGGTTTTACTTATCTGAGCTCCAGCTGATCATCATCATTTCTAAACTTTATTTTATGAAGACCGTAAACAGGATCGTGTCGGAAAGGGAACGACTAATTACGCATTTATGGAAATGACTCAAAAAAAACCCTCCAGGAATAGTTATTATGTGTGACTGTTGGGTTTAAATCTGTTTATTTTGGCCCATGGGGATACCAGATCTCTAGATCCGCTCCTCTGGGATCAGTTCATGACTCATCCAGGCTCTGTCCCGCTCCATCAGCCAGCCGAACTGCGGTGCGCTGAGGTGGGGAGGGGAGAAGGGGACCCTTCTTTCTCGGAAACTGGTGAAGTTTTGCGTCTGGCGCGCATCCAGACTGCACACTCTGAATAAACGCCTTAACACCAGACTCTGCTTCACTGTCACATAAAAGAAAAATGCCAATCCTAAGCCAGGGTGTCTCACTCGATGCCCACAAACTCAACCCGGGAACTCCTTAAGGCTGAGCGCATCTTTTATCCAAGCATCTGTGACCATGACTTCGCTTCTGCCTTCGTCCAAGGCTCTCTACATCGGGATGGAGGTGGTGATCGCCGTGTCCTCTGTCATCGGTAACGTGATGGTGGTTTGGGCTGTGCGCATCAACCGCTCTCTGAGAGAAACCACCTTCTGTTTTATCGTCTCCCTGGCCTTGGCTGACATTGCGGTCGGAGCTCTTGTCATCCCGCTCGCCATAACCATCAGCATCGGGCTCCAGACGCACTTCTACAGCTGCCTGCTGTCCGCCTGCACGGTGCTGGTCCTCACCCAAAGTTCAATCCTTGCGCTGCTGGCCATCGCCATCGATCGCTACCTGAGAGTCAAAATCCCCATGAGGTAGGCCTAAAGGTGAATTCCTCTTTAGTTTTTAATGTCTTCTTGTCTCATGTCTGGAGCCTTTATGTCTGCTTGGATATGAGGGCGCTAAAAATGTTCACCCCAGTCCCACCCAGGGTCTCATTTCAGTCTCTGCTGTCTGGGGTAACATGGTTTTCTAATGTTTCCTTCCTTTAATTCAATGACATATTATTCATTTGTGATATTCCTAAAAAAAAGAAAGAAAGAAAGAAAGAAAGAAAGAAAGAAAGAAAGAAAGAAAGAAAGAAAGAAAGAAAGAAAGAAAGAAAGAAAGAAAGAAATTAGACTTAAATCTGGAGGATTTGATCAAAATAATTCAAATTCTCTTATGTTTTCAGATTTTAACCCATTATCTATTGTAAGAAGATACTAAAAAAAGTTACATCAATGAAAAAACAAACAGGCTTTGGTCCACACTTAGTAAAAATAAAATACATATGTATTCTTTAATATATAAAGAGGAGGGGGGAAAAACATATTTGGTGACATGGTCTTAAGTGGGGATTCCAAACAAAAAGGGGGTCCAGGGTGGGGCCAATTTTATTTATTTGTTTATTTATTTTTTACTGGGCACCAAACACATAAAAACAGGCAAATATTTCATCATTTAAAATATTAAGGGAACCACAGAGACATTTTGCAGCTATGGAAACCTCCGATTAAGTGCATGTAAACTGTGATCATATCTTAATTTCTGAAGCCAAAAATGCAACAATTTTTAAAGTTTAAAATTATCCACAAAATAACACCCTGATGATAAAAAAAGGTATGAACAGTATCTTTTGTAATTTCTGTGCCAGCATATATAATAATTAATGTCTAAAAGTATGTCTGTTATGCCGTAATAGGGGGCAGGACCAGTTCTACTGGCCCCTGATGTATTTGTGTAGCACCATATATATATTAGCTGATCCCAAGTGATTTACAAGAAATCAACAGATAGATTTGAATTACAAAAACCTTTATGGTTTCCTCAATTTATCACATCTTTTAACTCTTTGAACATCTCAGAAAAATAATTTAGATTCAGATTAGCATTCGGGTTTTTGCTCATTCAAAGGAATAATATAACAAACACTTTTGAGTGAAACCTATTTTTGACTTAAGATATATTAATAATTAAAGACATTTGTTAAAATCCTTTAGTTAGTCTGGTTTCAAGATAACATCGAAGATATCAAAGTTTGATGACTATCTGTCCTTTCTGCACTTGCATATTTCTATATGTTCCTGGGAACCACCTCTTCTGGTTGAGGCTCTGTACAATCAGCCGTTAAAGGGTCTGTGAGAGAATGCATGATTGGTCAATAGGCCCATGGTGAATGCTTCCTGGACTCCGTAATTTGTTAAGCCAGCAAGCCAACACACACGAAGAAGCAAATGCTGATGTGCAGTACGGCTCAGGGAAAAGGACATTAATACAAGTAACAGTGACATTAATCAGGAAACATTCATGATTTATTGTTAATTATCTGAGCACCGACCGTTTAACTGTTTGAGGTTCGATGGGGAGTGTCTGCCTGCTTTGTTGTGTCAGTGAAATGAAGGCACGCTATGCAAACAAACACCAGACACAGTGAACATCAAAGACATGATGACATCAAAGGAAAACATATAATTATTATCTTTTTTTTTATTAATTAACAGGCATAACAATACTCTGATAATGTGTAGCTCACCGCCCAGGGCATAATTAGGGATGGGGTGGTTAATAGGCCTTCAGGCATTTGCAACGTACAAGCATTCTGTTGCTTAGCTTCATGTCATTACCTGCATTGTACCAGTTGATTGAATAATTCCTATTTATAGTCGTAGGGAAGCAGCTGTTCCAACCGTTGCATTTCCAAATTCTCCCAAGTGGTGCACGATTTTACACGAGTGAATAAAGTGAATGTGATTGGTCGTTTATCAAGGGGCTGGGATTGTTGTGGTGGAAGGTTTGCAAACATGTTTAGTTGTTGCCGGTTTGTCGGAGGCATCTTGCTAACCAGTTAGCAACTTAGTGCTAGTAGGTTCTCAATGGGAAATTCCATTGGGACCAAGTAGCACTAAATTGGTGACTTCGAAACGACACTGTCAAGGAACGCTATGGACAGAGGAAACATCCAAGAGCAGGAGAGTTTAGTGTCGGAGGTCGTGGACGAGTCTCCTTGATTTAGAGGAGGAAAGCAGGGACGAAGTTGTTATGGAGGAAGACACCAGGGCACCAGAAGCTTACATGTTTGAGCCCTTGCCTCGCAACGCTGCCAGTTCTGTTAGCTCTATGCCTGCCGAAGACACAGAATTCAATGTGAAAGGAAATATGATTGTTATTTCAACCGTTGCATATATTAGCTGCGACATATGAATCAAGATGCTATGACCGAAAAAATTTGATTGAGAGATGACCGTTGATATATGATTGGCCGAATTTAGGTGTACAGGCTGACGTATAACTAACTGGCCTGCATAAGATAACGAGAAAAAAAAAAAAATGATTTTAAGACAGGATTTTTATATATTTTTTGTTATTTTTTACGGCACTAGTGGCTCGTTTTTTTAATAGTAGGCTGACAGGAAACAGGGTATGAGAGAGGGGAAAAGACATGTGGTGTTGCTACCCGATCCTTCCCGGAAGCACGATCCGTTCTGCACATGCGCTATGCACATCCAGATATACATCTGGGTCCTTTTCAATTTTATTTTATTAGTCGTCTCTGCCCGATCTGTACCGGAAATGGGATCCTAAGCTACTTCCAGTGGCTAACTTTTTTGGCTTTGGATTTAAACATAAATCAAATTTTTGAGTTTTATGTTTTGTTTCATTTTAATCTTATATGCTATATAGTGCGGAATCTAAAGACAATGCAGATAAACATGGTTTAATCATATTTTGCCGGACTACCTTGAACATGTCCCATGATGACATCAGAGAAGCAGTTTAACGAAGAAAATGTAAAAAGCATAAAAATCGTCTCGCAGAAGTCATAAAACATTTCTTAAAGATGTGTATTAGCATTATTTAGTGAGTTAAGGATAGAAATAAGTCGTTTTAGTACCATAATTACATTATTTATAGACACCCGGATGTATTTCTGTTCATGATGCGCAGAATGGATCGTGCTTCCGGGATGGATTGGGTAGTGACATGCGGCAAAAGACCACAGGTCGGATTCGAACCAGGGTCGGCCGTGTTGAGGACTAAGGCCTGCGTGCTAATCACTGCCCCACCTGCACACCCAAGTTTTAAAACATACATTTTCTACATTTTGGCACACCATCATCTGATAAAGAGTACATTTATATACATGTTTAAGTCAGAATGATTTGACATTTAAATATGACTTCCCTAGGACTTTAAGCTAAACCTTTGATTGTAATTTAATTATGTAAAACTTAGCTTGCCGAGATTCCCTAGAAATCTGGGCAAGCTATCTTGAAATGTATTTCCTCCCCCTGTGCCTCCCTTGGGACTGTGGGACATGTTTTGAAAGTGGAGCTCAGCAAACAAAAAGAATACCCTTAAATAAAGAAGTTACCAAATGATGACTAATTTACAATTTGGGCTAAATGATTTAGCCAAAAATAAAAATTTCCAGTCATTTGCTATTTTATTTCTCATCTACAATTTCCAGTAATTTTCTGCGTTCCTAAAAAACATGTTGATTTTTAACTCCATGGTTTCATTATTCTTATGACCTTGAAAATGTTCTTGTCCAGAAGGTCTTAGCTGCAAGACTTTACCATTACTGTTGTGTGAAAAAGTGCTCACTTCTCGTTGCATGGATGGATCTGCACACTAGCTGTAACTCTCTTTCCCCTCAGTTTCTTAGTCTGGTTGAATGTAATGTGAACAAAAACCGCAAGTTAAAAAAGGCATTTTGTTAAACTGAGATTATATTGCAAATTCAATTAATTGGCCAAACCTACTGTACCTTTAAGCAGGATACAGACTATCAAGCTGCTCTCAGAGTCACAGCTCAAACACTCATTATAACCTAGTTGTTTATCAGATATGGTTTCTTTTTGTTTAAAAAAAAAAAAAACATTTGTTATTCATGAGACAAGGTGGACATGAGCTGCCAACTGAAATATTGAATTCCTTACAAATCAGATGAAACCTTCGTCTGACAAAATGTGTTCTGCAACAACACACTTTCGCACTGTTGGAAAATAGTCACAAATATATATTAATTAAGCTGCTTTAAAAGCGGGAAGAAATGCAATGCAAGTTTAATTTTCCTCAGCAGCACTGATTATTATTTTTTTTTTTTTAACATCCTATGTGCTTGGATAAGAGCTGCTTAAAATTCAGACATAATTTCTCATGCTTTGCTGGTGGGCTTGAAAGGGAAATACGGGTGCTGGACAACAAACTGAAAACCCAGAAGTGAAGCAGTGATGGACAGACAACAGTGAGAATCCAGACAGATATTTTTTTTGGCAGATAGAAAGCTTATCTGTATGCAGCCAGAGACCTGAAGCTTTACCAGCTGCTGCAGGGGTTGGATTGCACATGTGGAGTGAAAAGGACATAGGCTACTGACGTCACATGTGAGTAGTCCTTCTACGGCCATGATCTATTTCTACATCCATTAACTCCTTTGTCCTGTGCTTGAAAACACTCACAGGAAAAAGGAGTAAATCTTTTGTAAAAGATTTGGGGAAAAGTGTTGAGAAAAGAAGCATATTCGTCAGTGTGATTGTGTTTGGTCCACTTGACTGTCAGACAAGCCAGACTGCATGCAGCTGTGATAAGGGAAGAGGAAGATGCCTGCCATGTTCCTCATAATATCGACTCAGCACTTTCTTCTTATTGTGTCAGCTTGTAGTTTATAGATAACACCTATGAAAACAGAGACTAGGCTTATGCAAGCCTAAGTCATTGATTGGTATGACGAAAACCTTTGTCATGAGTTTTACAGACATTAGACATTAGACCAGTTCACAGGTTTCTCTTTTGAGATGCAAGAAATCCACATTTTGTAGCTAATTGACTGGATGTCCCCTTTCTTAATCGGAAAAGTCAAATATACATAAGGAGATATTCTGAACAAACATTGCATGAACGCCACTATGAGTCTGAAAACCATAGCAGAGTCAGAATTTTACCACAGGCACCCAAACTGAATACAAAACAACATGTAACACCGATCAGAGAGTGTTCTGCAATGACTTTCATGAACCCAAAGGGCAAACTTTAATAACACTTAAAGGCTTTATTAATGCAGCTTTACACTGATGTTTATTGGAGATTTTGCAATCATTTTAATGATTTTAGGATGTATGTAATTGTGATTCTATGGGTGCATATTGCATTTTTATCAATTACAATCAAGATTTTTTTCTGTCTCTTTTTATTACATTTATTCATCTAAATGCTCCGACCATTCTTTCACTGAAAAAACTTTTCCAAAAATGAGTAAAAATGTATTTTTTTCTTATTATTTTAAATGTATAATGCTTTTTAAACAAATTACAACTATTTCTGTATTATCGGTATTATCTTGAAGTAGCAGATGGTTTTTGTAATATATGCTGCAAAAGATTTTTTAATTTTTACATTTTGTCATGTTAGTCACACTGCCTGCATTTCATTTATTTTCATGAAATTTAAAGGCAATTGGTTGCCATTCAATGACAGCACTGTTACCTTGCAGCAAAAAGCTTGTGGGTTCGATTCCTAGTTCGGGGTCTTTCTGAATGGGGTTTGTATGTTCTCCCTTAGCATGCTTGGGTTCTCTCTGGGTACTGCTGCTTCCTCCCAGTCCACAAGGTTAATTGGCTTCTCTAAATTCTCCTGAGGTGAGTGTGTGTGCATGAATGGTTGTTTGTCTCCGTGTTGCCCTGCAATGGACTGGTGATCTGTCCAGTGTGTATCTCGCCTGTTGAAAGCTGGACATTGGCACCAGCACCCCCCATGACCCCATCAAATAAAAAAAAAAAAAACTTTCTTCAATTTATTTTACACCTTTGTATATAAAATAATTTTGTTAGGTTAACAGCGGGGTCTGGTATAATACATTTCCTCTGATAGTTGAGTGTTTTCCTCATGGCCCTATCTTCTGCTTTGTTGTCATAGTTACAAGCGAGTGGTGACCCCTCGGCGAGCTGGGACATCTGTGCTTTTATGTTGGCTGGTATCCATCCTTGTTGGCCTCACGCCAATGTTTGGCTGGAACAATCTGCAACGTCTTCTTAACAACAACACCTTGATCACCGAAGAGCTGGTGGTGACCTGTGAGTTTGAGACAGTCATCAGCATGGACTATATGGTCTACTTTAACTTCTTTGGCTGGGTCCTGCCACCTCTGCTGCTCATGCTGGCCATCTACATAGAGATTTTCTACATGATCCATAAACAACTCGACAAGAAGGTAAAGCCTTATTATTCAAATGACAATATATTGAAGAGGGAATTGTTTTTGTTGTCTAAATGTTCTTAATGCTTAGACTTTTAAACACCCCAACATTTAGGTTGTTGGTTGGGATTAAGAATGTAAACAAATAGACAACTTCTCTTTAATTGTCAATAAATGTTTTATTAAATTTGATTTTGCTTAATCAGATTCATAGATGACTTCTGCTTAAAGGAATTTCTTTCTGAGTTATAGTGTGCTTGCATCCAGTAGAGGGCGCTGCTGTGTTTAATCATAAGCTCACTGGCATTTGCAAGATAAGTAATACCAGAGTGGAAGCATGTCACAGCAGATACATTAATTGATCCAAAGTTCAGTTTGGATTATTTAAATTGTTTAATGGAAAAAAAATTATGCCAGTGCCAGTTTAGCTGTGCTGCATAATGGAGCAGCGTCAACTTCTTTGTTGTGATTCGAAAGGCGAGTGCGTGACAATAGAAACATGGAGGGCATTACACAAAACATTTTTAACATGATAGAAAATGCTCACAATAAGCATCGTAGATTGGAAAGACTTTTATAAGCTATATGCAGCTAAGTTTTAACATTACACTGAGCAACCAGCACCACCAGTTTAAAAGCACTGCTAACAGCACCTGATTACACTAAAAACATTGACCTATATACCAGTAAGCATTCACTCTAATGAAATTAAGTGGGAAATAGTCTGACAGCATGTTGAAGCGACATACCCTGTCTGTAAATTATAGTTTTACATCCCTGTTTATTGAAAAGTATGTTTTAAATATTTTTTTCATAATTTTTCAGTAACTTATGCAATGTTTTTATCCTATTACGTGTAATAATGAGTAAGAAAACATATTTTAGTCTATTCAGTTAGTATTTAATACAGCTTTTACAGTAAATTGTTAAAATATGATGATGTACGTAATTCAGAATAATGTAAAATAAACTATTTAACCTTGTTATATAAAGATCTTTTAAAGGATAAAACTTATAATTTTAAGAAAATTGACACTTATCATTTGTTTATTAACAAGATCAAGAACTTAAAATAAAAAGAAAAAGTTGTTGGTTTATTGTTACATTGGCTGATGGGCTTTGTTTTTTATGTCTTTAGGTGTCAGCAAGCCACATGGATCCCAGGCGTTACTTTGGAAAGGAACTTAAATTAGCCAAGTCTCTTGCCCTCGTCCTTTTCCTCTTCGCAGTCAGCTGGCTCCCACTTCACATCCTCAACTGCATCTCCCTCTTCATCCCTGACTGCAAGCCGTCGATGTACCTAATTTACATAGCCATCATCCTCTCCCACGGCAACTCAGCTGTCAACCCCATCGTCTACGCTTTCCGCATCAAGAAGTTTCGTACAGCGTTTCTTAAAATCTGGAAACAGTACATCCTCTGCCAGGACCCCATCGGTCGTCTTCCTCAGAGAGGGAGCCAGAGAGCACAGAGGCGCGAGATGAGGCTCAGGCAGAACGACGACGATGATGACGACGTTTGACCTTTGGGAACTAATTGTGCTACTTGTGTCACTGACAATTTTTAAAGCAGTTGTTTACAGAAGGGAAGAGACTTCATGCTTGAGGAGCTGCAGATCACAATGGCATTCAGGGTATAACAGACACTCAATCATGGGTTGAAGGATTTCCTCCTTCTGACATTCAACAAGAAGAAAGGATTACAAACCCTAGTAGGGATCTGTCGTCGGAATGACAATGTCTTTTTTCTCAGCAAAACTGACTCGGTGTCTGGTGAGGGAAGCGGCCCTTTTAAAACCAATCTGTCTGACTCAAAGCGATGAGTGCATATGCATACTGTAGCACCTCTGGCACCATACCCTTGTGTCTTGTATGTGTTGATTTAATTTACAGTTCCCACCTTTCAAGATCTAAAAGAGTTCAAATGTATTATCTTGAAGTCTACATCAAAATGTTTAATTCTGTGGCCTTAAAAAAAGCTCTTCTTTAACTGTGTGAACATAATGACTCTGGTAAACCAATGGAGACCGAAGAGGAAGTTTTTTGAACAAGCTTGGTGCTTTGACAAGACTTTGGACATGGGGGATGTTTTAGATTACTATCAAATCAGGATGTTGAGAAAAATGGCTGCTTTATTGACATTATATTAAAACTAAAACCAATCAAACTCTGTATTCCCTTGAAACTCTTTATATTTTTTCACAATGTACTTCAGTATTTTTTTTATTGCATTGTATTCCTGACAAGCCAAGACAGACCATAGAATACCTGAAATGGATGAAAAATGGTACATGTTTGCAAAACAAGTAGAAAAATACAACAAATACAAGTCAATTTCAAAATACTTTATTAATCCCAAAGGATAATTAAATTTTGCAGGGACTCATAGGTTATAATTTATCCAGGTTTAGTACGTGTTGATTGCTGAAGGCAGGAAGGATATTCTATAGAGGTCTGCCTTGCACCGGATCTGGAGAACCCTCTGACTGAGTACACTGTTGTTTAAAACACTTTGCTCACCGTTGCCCATAATCTTCTTCACTTTATGAATACTTCTTCTTGGTGAAATAATCTCCAGAGGTTCCTTCTTCTAGATGGCTTCACAGTTGTGTCTTCAATCTAGTTTGTTGTCCTTGTGAACAACAAGGTATTCATACTCCTCAACCACCTCCACTTCTTTTCCTTTTATGTTAATAGGATTCAACTTGTTCCTGTTTCATCTAAAATCTACAATCATCTCCCTTGTTTTGTTGACATTCAGGATCAGATGATTGTTTCCACACCATGCAACAAAGCAGTTCACCATCTCTCTGTACTCAGCTTATTGTCCATCTTTGATGCACCCAATGACTGCAGAGTCATCTAAGTGTTTCTGCTGATAACAGGATTCTGTTGGGTACTAGAAGTCAAACATGTAGTAGATGGAATGGAGAGAGTACAGTCCCCTGTGGTGCTCCTGTACACTTATTAGCCTCTCTCTACTCTGCTGCACCTAAATAAAAATCACATGCTTTTTCAATTCAGAAATCCTTGCCAATGTGTAATTTAATCTCAGTAAAACTCCATCTTTTGTTTGAATTCCTAAGAGCTTTGATAGAGAACATTCGTAAACAAGTAGTATTATAGAGAGCAAACTAGGGAAGTCCCAATATAACCCCAAGTCTGGCAGCTGTAAACAGTTCTTTAAGTTTTACATTTTAAGTTATGTAACTGACTGTTTTTCTGCCTTTCACTTTTAAGTTATAGAGTGCTGTATTTTCAGTTGGTCTGTCAAATACAATCCAATAAAATACTCTGAGGTATGTGGTTGTAACATGATAATACAGGTTATGGTTTTAGTATATGAACACTTTTTGAAAGGCACTGTATGTGAGCTTTTTTAAGTATTGGAGGCCCTGTGCACTCTGAAGGAAAATTTGTAGATTGTTATTAGTATTTTTATTTTTTGCAGCTGCTGTCTGCAGGCCAACATCATTTTTCGTAATAAAAAGCAGTTTTTATTTAATTTTTTTTATACATGTGGACTGGATGCAGTGGGGTCTACTGGAAACTTTACACGTGCCAATTATTGTTTTTATGCTAAACACCACAAAAAGTATGGATGCTTTTTTATCAATATATTTTTAATCTCTTTTTTTCCCATTAACTTTAAATGTTTAATGAATATATAATGATAGGAAGAAAATGTATTAATGTCATTTTGAATCAGAAGTATTTGTGCATTTTAATGTGAATTTGAAGCTGCAGAGAGAAAAAATTTAAAAGTTTTGTAATTAGTCTCTTTTCCAGGGCTGGTTCATGCTTTGTTTTTCCATACAAAATAATGTGACTAATTTTTCCTGTAAAAGTGCTATGGTCCCTCCAAGTGACCCAGTACTTTGTAAGGCTTATTCAAGCTTTTGGAGGGGATGGGGTTGCAAGGAGCAACAATTGGTGGACTGTCTGGCTTTTTTCTTTTTAAGTCCGCCTATCTTGCCACCTTTAACCAGCTGTTGTTTTGTTACTGCCAACACAGACACACACATGTTGTGTCATCCTAGCCTTGTGGTGACTTTCAACTGACTTTCATTGTCCCAGGGCCTTCTAGGGTAATGAAAGAGGAATATGATGAATTATTTGGAATTCCTGTTAACCGGAGTAATGCAAAGCCTGGGGCTTTCAGTTGAGAAGGAGCTATAGTAGATGACAAACAGAAAATGTTAAACCACCTCAACTTTCTGGAACAACAAGTCTCAGATTGTGCTGTGAATCACACATAAATATTTTGCATTTTCAGTTTTGCTCCAGGTAATATTGAAAAAAATGGTGCAAAACAGATTCAAATATTTGGATTAAATTTTTCACAGCTAATTTTTTTATGATTATTTCGTAAACAGTGAATACAATACAGATCTGCTGCTGTGAGTCACAAATTCCGGTTTACAATTTTATCTTAGCTTCCACTCACTATAAGGTTTTGGATTAAGATGTTTTTTTTTGGGTTTTTTTTATAGGATTTTTTTTTGGGACACATGCTCAAAAGTTTAAAGAGATGCAACTTTTTGTATTTGTAAATCTTAAAAAAAATCTAAAATTACAAAACGTCTATTCTATTTCTCTGTTTTACTTCAAATTCACAGTTACAATGCATAAATGCTTATAATTGAAAATTACCTTGATAGTAATAGTTAACTTTATGAGAGAAAGCAGGAGCCACCAATCGTTTGGATGAAAATAGGCTGAGCCTTGCCTTGACCATGTTCAGGGTGTCTTCTAGCAAAGCAGTCTCTGCAGACTGTAAATGTTGTTTTTCTGGTAACGCTGTCTTTACATTACTTCAATAACCATGTAATAACATGGTAATAACATAGCAAGTTACACTATATCCTAGGTAACAAGAAAATCTTTATGGAAAATTTTGGTAAGTGTTGTGCTTCAAATTTTAGGCAAACAAGGTAAAGTCAGACTTCGTATATTTCAAAACCTTTATTACCAGGTAACTCAGTCATTTCACCAACAGCAATACAATAATGCATTATTATTTAGTAAAATGCAGTTTATGACTCGACAAACCTAGAAGACAGCAAGCCAATATTATTAACTAAACTCTCATTTATATGTTAATTAAATTCAGTTTTATAATGCATTATTTACCTGATCATAAGTTACAATTTACTTTGTATTCTGCTGGTAGGTGGTGGCCGATGATAGAAACCATTGTAACCTAATGGTAATTACTCACCAAATGTGTCCATTTGGTGAGTAATTCCCAAATTCTCGTTACCAAGTAATGTAGTGTGACTTGCTATGCTATTACCATGTTATTACATGGCTTTTGATGTACTGTAAAAGAGAGCTTTAGTTTTTCTTTTTGTTTTGTAGTGGAGGAAACAGACAGGTATAAAGAAAATACCAGGTGTATTGCTGCAAGGGCCTGAGACCATTTAATAGTTAAAATAACAATTTCTGTCCACCAACTACTGCTATTAATCAGATAATCAGAAATCTGTGCATTTTAATATACACTGGTGGTTCTACTGCTCTGCCTAAGCTGTTTAGTCATACCCTTTCATCCCTACTGCACAGCTGACTGGCCCGTTTATGTTCAGAGTGTAGTCTTCATTTATCAGAAGACGCAGTTCATTTTCCTTTCAGGGCAGACACATATTGATTAGCATAGTTTGTGTATAGTGAATCATAATCAACACTGTCCACATGATAACACATGACTGCTGACACAAATATTATGTATAGATCTGTAACTAATATACGTAAAGATGTTGATGGGAGATTCTGTTAAGGATTCATCTTCCCCAGAAGAAAGCAAACACCCAATATCTTATTTCACATGCAAAATATTCAATGGGTGCAAAAATCCTCATTTTAGAGGCAGATCTTCTTATTTAGCTGCTGAAATGAAGGGAAAATAGATGAATTTGTTTTTTTAAGTTATTTTAGATCAGTTTTTGCAGAGTAGCTCTGATTTTGTAAAGAGCAAAACAATGAAACTGTTTAAGATTTTCTTAATTATTTGAATTAGATTTTTGAAACATCGAAATTCAAAGACTTTTTTTTTTCCCACAAAGAAAACATACATTTTCTCAATTGACTCAATGTCTGCCTGTATGATGCGGTTAGGTGTCATTTTGATTTTTCTCTGCATGTTAAAATCAGAGATTTCTACAATTATTGAAAAGTATGTTTATGGGAAATCTCATTTAGGCAAAAATCTAGCTCTACCAAGGTACAGCAAATCGGACCTTACTCAGACAAAACCATTCCTCGATGGATTGTAATCTAACAAGATTGGGTGGCTTTATTTCTGTATTTTTCTGTTTTTATGAATAATGTGTCCTTGTGATTTCTTTTTTTTTTTGTACTTTTCTCCCCCTGATGTCTTTGATTTTTTTTACAATGCACTGAAGAAGGTTCAGATCAGTTAAACGTCTAACCAAACTTACCCTCTGAATTTTTCTAAATATTCTACAACTCTACAAAAGTGGAAGAAAGCAGTGGAAGTTTATTAGCACCTTACTGTTCAGTTTTTATTTAAAAGCATCTGTCAAGGGGAAGACCGGATTAAAATGAGAACCTATAGTTCAAATAAATCATTTCAAGCTGAATGCTTTGTCTTGTCCTTTTTCTGTTAATAGTTGTTTTTTGTCTCATATTTAGTATTTTATGATTTTCACTTCTGCAGTAACAAAATGCCTATTGAATGACAGGATAGAATGTGAACACACTATATAAGTTCACTTTCAAAAGCATTTAGGACCCTTGAACTTTCTCACATTTTCTGATAACCACACAAAATTAATGATCGTTGAATTTGGAAACCGTACATGTTTTAATCTCAAAATAAATGCCTTTAACTTGTCTTCTAAACATCAATGAACAAAACAACATATAGAGGATCAAGAAACCCTGCAAATGGCTTACAGACAGAGTTGAGTATCAAACAATGTTTTTCCGCTTTAACAATCTCACAAACCACAGTTCAAACTATGACCAATGAAACTGATGCCCAACAGTTCTTTGGAGGAGCTGCAGAGATTAATAGCTTGGGTTTTGGAAACCAATGTTTAAATATTGCAATGATTATTAGCTGGGCCCCATGCAGATCTGGATTTAATGGATAAGTAGAAAAAAAGGAACATATTAATGGCAAACACAGAAACAAAGGGCATCTAGTAAGATGAGACCAAGCAAATAAGAGGACCAGAACTGAACAGATTAACACATGGACACACTGTCCCAACCATGTTTCAGGACAGTCTTACTGAGGGGATGAAGGACAACAACACTGAACATGTAGTTAGAGCAACTATAAAAATAAGTTCAACCAAAGCCAATTCAGAAACTAAAACGTTCCAGGCAAAGCCTAGAGCTACATAAAATCAATTTACAGTTAGCTATAATATAAATTATCATACTGTATCCACTGAGATGTTAAACTACCTTAAAAACATGAACGCTTTATCTTTATACTTCATGTTTATGTACACAATGTCACCAAATTAAATAGGTTATGAATGTTTTGCAAGACTTCTTATTAATGTTAGTTTTGGGTTTAGTTTAAATTAGTGTAAATAATGATAACCAAGCCCTGTGCATCAAGTGATTAAGATTTTAATTACAAATGTATTTGCAGATAATGCTTTTAATTAAAATAAATGTTGGTATGGGTGAGGGGGGATGCTTTTTGTACAGTGTTACATTAAGGAGATCATGTAAAGCAGGGTTCATATGTTTTTAATGTTGTTTTTAATGACCAAAGTGGATTTGTTTGATTTTCAGAGACTGAAGAATTCATATTTTGTGGAGAAACTGGTTATCGCATTTAAATGAAGAGACGGAGGCAGCAGAAAGGGAGTTTTTAGAAGCCCGAGTCTTTATTAGATAAAACCTAAAGCAGAGTGGGATATTGCAGGATGGTTACTGAAACTCAGTGGTTTAACAAACATGCAGGGGAGAAAAAGAAGGATATATATTATCTATTTCCTTCTGATAAAATTCTGTCTTGCTTACATTCCTTCTGGTTTTGTCTCCTGACTTATCACTGATCTCTTTCCTAGTTTGGTATATTTTTCTGCTCTGTTTCTTCAACTTCCTTGAAGCTTTTCCTGGTCATCGTTCCACAGAAATGCTATCAAGATCTACCCAGAAATCTCCTCGCAGCTTCTTGGCTTTACCCACAGACTGTTTTTAGTTTGCCTTTTTGCTTCCGTGCTTTTCTTAATGTGCTGTTACATTGTTTTCATACCATTCTATCAATATCATTTTTAAAATCTTGTTTAACAAAATAAGTCATTATTTTGAATCAATGTTTAAATATATTAGGACTATTGAGGAAAAAAATAACCAGTAAAGGCTTTTATAGATGAAATGAAAGCTTGTTTGGATTTTCAATAACTGGCTGGGATTTTTTCTTCAGGAAGAGAGGATCAACTTCCGAAGGCAAGATAAACTCTATTTGATATATAAATGGCGTTTTTAATAGGTCAGGCTCTGTTTTGAGAAATTATTACTTATTCTGGGGCGGTTTTGAAGTTACAGGAACACATGGAATAAACATCAGTGACAGCATGTTTTACTACCTGTTATTTCATGTAGAGCAGTGGGTTATGAACACTGTTAAGTTATGTTAGTATGCTATCAGGATATGGGTCCAGTAGGTTTACTTTCCCTAAACAAAGTATGTGGGAAATGAAGCCAAAGATTGAGAATAATGTTTTGAATAAAATAGTACATAACACTGTGCACTGTTATGAGTAATAAAATTAGATCCCTTGCATGCGTGTAAATACCTTTTTTTTTTTTTTGCATAAATAGTCTGGCAGATTTTTAAACCAATTAGGAGAGTGCTTTCTACATGCTCATGTCTGAACAACAGTCCAGGTTGGGATCATTTGCTGACCAATTATGGACTATCCCTCTTTGGGTTCATTTAATGCAAATAATAACCAATGAACCTCGTTAATTAAATAGCATTTAACATAAAAAGCCCTCTGTCGATTGATTTATTATATTAATTTCTTTTTGTATGGTTAAATATAGTTTGTTGTAGTTATAGTTAATGTTTTGACTTAACAGGGTGATTTTACCTAAATACCTTTATTTGCTTCTTCAGCTTCACCGACTGCTAGACTGAAACAGACAGATATATTATTAGAATAATAGCTGGTAGCTAGAAAATGTCACCACCGGGTCATTTTAAGTCTGAATTGTAATATAAAGTCAATCTATTCCAGATGACCGTTCTGACTTTTTGGAAAAAAGGGAAATTATGGCAACTGAAAAATTGATAGGGGTGTAATTTAAAATGTGATTAGCATAGAGTTCACAAAGTATAGTCTGTCTTGTCACATTACTGATAAAAAAAAGTTTAATATACATTTAAGAGTCAGGAAAGTCTTCTGAAAAGGAGTTGCTTAGTTTTAGGATAAAACCATTTCCTTTTATGTTACAGTGCCTTGCGACAGTATTCGGCCCCCTTAAACTATTCAACCTTTTGCCACATTTCAGGGTTCAAATATAAACATCTAGAATTGTAATTCTTTGGGAAGAATGAACAAGTGGAACATAGTCATGAAGTGCAACTAAATTTATTGGATATTTTAAACTTTTCTAAAGAATAAGAAAATAGAAAAATTTGTGGTGCTAAATTATTCAGCCCCCCTGAGTTAATACTTTGTAGCACCACCTTGTGCTGTGATTACAGCTTCATGTCGATTGGGGTATGTCTCTATCAGTTTTGCACATTGAGAGACTGTCATTTTTGCTTATTCTTCCCTACAAAAAAGCAGGAGAACAGTGAGGTCGGATGGAGAGCATTTGTTTTAACAACATTTTTTAGTTCTTTACACAGATTCTCAATTAGACTCAGGTCTGAACTTTGACTCGGCCATTTTAACACTTGGATATGTTTTTAACATTGTAGATTTTGCTCTCTGTTTTGGATCATTGTCTTGTTGGAAGATAAATCTCCTTCCCAGTCTCAGGTCTTTTGCAAACTCCAACAGCTTTTTTCCAGAATGTTCCTGTATTTGGCTCCATCCATCTTCTCATCAAGTTTTACCCTCTTCCCTATCCCTGCTGCAGAAAAGCAACCACAAACCATAATGCTGCCAGCACCATGTTTGAAAGTGGGGATGGTGTGTTCAGGGTGATGAGCTGTGTTGCCTTCATGTCAAATATAACATTTAGCATTGTTGCAAAAAGTTCGATTTTCATTCCATCAGACCAGAGCACCTTCTTCCACGTGTTTGCTGTGTCTCCCCAGTGGCTTGTGGCAAACTTTAAATTAGACTTTTTTTTAATGGAAAACTTCAAGAAATGGCTTTCTTCCATAAAGGCCTTATTTGTGAAGTATATGACCGTTTTCCCATGGACAGAGTCTTCCATCTCAGCTGTAGATCTCTGCAGTTCATCCAGAGCGATGATGGGCCTTTGCAGCATCTCTGATCAGTCCTCTTCTTCTTTAAGATGAAAGTTTAGAGGAACGTCCGGGTCTTTGTAGATTAGCAGTGGTCTGATACTCCTTCCATTTCAATATTATTGCTTGCACAGTGCTCCTTGGGATGTTTAAAGCTTGGGAAATCTTTTTGTATCCAAATCCAGGTTTAACTCTATCTATAGCCTGTCTGGTGTGATCCTCGTTTTTCATTATGCTTTCTGCACTTTAAAAAAAACCTCTATGACGATCACAGAATAGGTGCATTTATACAGAGACATGATTACACACAGGTGTATTTTCTTTATCATCACCGGTCATTTAGGTCAACATTGGATTAATCAGAGACCCTCATTGAGCGACTGGAGAGAGTTTGCTGCACTGAAAGTAAAGGGGCTGATTCATTTCAGTTTTCAATTTGTTAAAAAAAAAAAAGGTTAAAATATGAAATAGATTTTGTTCAACTTCGTGTTTGTGTTACACTAGTTTTTGATTCTTCACAAAAAATAAAAATTTTATATCTTTATGTTTGAAGCCTGAAATATCAAAAGAGTTTGAAAAGTTTAAGGGGGTCGAATAATTTTGCGCTATATATAAGATTGCCTGGTATCTGGTGATATTTTAATAACTGCATTCCAATCCAATCAATTCTTTAATCCCATGTATCTTTGCCCCTCTCCATTGGTGCTGGGTTAGAGTCTGAGGACAGATAAGCAGTGCATCACAGAGAAACATCCATGCTTCCACACACCCATATCGAAGGGTGATTAGCTGTTAAAGTATATTTCCTTTGGAGGGAAAATGAGTATGCATGAAAGGAGTGGGTGTGCATGGAAAAAAACAAGGCTAGGCTTCAACCCCAGGATGCTGTTTTGCTGTAACATTCCTACCAATTGCACCATCATTAAATAAAAATACAAGTATGTGTGAGGTGTATGCTCTGTGTCAAAAGCAGGAGTACGAATTTCTCCTGTATTTATGAATTCAGTTCACTCCCATCCTCCCTCGCTGACATGGGAAACTACCCAGATGTTTGAACCTCTCAGTGTGAATAATAAGTCAGAAAACAGCAGGTTTCAGTTGAAGTCATAATAATTCCACCCTCTCTGTAATGCACAGGCAACCGTTTGCAATAAGAAAAATCAAATAAGAACAGCTTGAATAGTTTAACACATCTAATATCATGAGTAGTTACTCAAAATTTAACACATAATCCCTCTTTATATGACTGCTACATTCTAAAGGGTATTTAGTCTTAAACAGGGCACTTTGTTTGTTGTTCAGACCTGCAGTAAATATAATTCATGGCCAGCAGAGGTGTCAAAAGTATGAATGTTTATTAGTCAAGAAAAAGTATAAATCCTGCTGTNACGCTCTCTCCTGTGTCGGACCTTTCAGACATTTCAACATCTTTTTCTGAATCCTACATTGTAGCATGGCATAGACAATTCACGTTAGCAGTTTGAAGAACACCTGCTTGCTTCTGATGATTTCCTTTAGCTAACCAATGAGTGTTTGCGTTCTATGACTCATCCAATCACACTAGTTTTCACTAGATGTGGGCGGAGCCAATGATCTGCATTGGATGGAGCACATGACCTGAAATATATGTTTATAAACATTAAACCAGGGGTAACCAATTAAAAATCAGTGGAGTCTCGATTAAGAAAATCATCAAGCAGTACGGAGACCAGTCTGTAGACATTTTTAATAATCCGTTACTTTGAACACAATTTAACCCTGAAATAAAATTAGGTATTTATGTATTCATATTATACATTGACTTTTTAAATAAAAAAAAAATATATATATATAGAAATTGTCATAAATGGCATCCCATGCTATCTCAGAGGAGTTGACTGTATGACTGTATTCCTGTATATCCATCAGTAGTTACAGGTCAAGGGTCAGCAAATGCAAATTCTGCCTGTAAAACAATGAGTGCATAATTGTTGCTGTATGATCTGAAGCCTCATTTGGAGCTTTAAAACACTTAAAAACTTTCATAAATTGCTGCTGTAATATTATAGATTTTTTTAGAATAAAAAGCTAGCAGATGTGCATAATCAAAAAATAACAGAAATAGAATTATAGAGCATTCAGTATTATAAGAAAGCCCACAATGTTTCTGAATAAATACATTATTGTATTAGTTGAGTTCTGTTCCGTTTATGTGTCTTTCCGTGTAAGTGTGAAATGTCCCATGCTCCTGAATGCACCATAGCTATCTGACGCTCATGAATGCATCACACTGGTCTGTGAATGCTGTGCTGTGTTGATGTGCGTTTGATTTTCTGCTATAGACAAAGTGCTACAGTTTCCAAACTCCCGTCAGCATCACTGTTTATTGTTGTGTGTGAAAAACAAGAGAACAAATAAATCAGGGGATGCATATCTGGGCAGGGATGCACTTTTTGGCATAACACCGGACCGTGGTCCGCTAATCAGTGACCTCTGCATTGAACCGAAGCCAAGAGTAACGAGTAACGTTGTTTAAAAATGTAAGGAACAGAAAGTACAGATACTTGAGTGAAAATGTAATGAGTAGAAGTCAGAAGTAGGAGGAAAAGTAATGGAGTAAAGTATAGGTACCTAAAAAGTGTACTTAAGTACAGTAATGAAGTATTTGTTACTTGACACCTCTGGGGATATTTAAGATCTGCTGTCTATTTTTCAGTAGCTTAGCACAGTTGGCTAATGTCTATGGCAATGCTAGCATGAATGGCTAACTCTCTGCATCACTATTGCGGGCTGTTATATATTGTTTATGACACACAGTCCTACTAGCTGTGTGTTAGAACAATAAATGAAAGAGTGATTCGAGCTCCAATCATGGTCAAACAGTTAATTCTGCACATGGAATAAATTCACCACAACTTCTGTTCAAAATATAAAAGTTTATTAACAAAAATCATTCAGCTCCAAGTCAAACATATTTCGGTTTAACACTCTTAACTAAAACTAGTAAAAGTCAACTAAACTAA
>NW_015152075.1:0-1167 GCF_000732505.1 Cyprinodon variegatus | reverse complement strand
GGAGCTGGCTCGGAGCTCGTCTGCCTGGCTGTGTGTTTCCTGGACGGGGCCGCCTGTGGAGCTGGTTGACAGTTGTCTTTTGTATCTATGCTTCTTTTTCTATCTCTCCTTCTGTCTCATTGAACCCCTGGCAGCCTCAGTAGAGGCTAAAGGGTCATTAGTGTTTCTACTCTGTCTGTGCCTGAATTCTTCTCCCATTTTGTTAAGGATAGTTTTGGAGTGAATTGTAGAAAGAGGCTCAGAAGCAGAATGGTTCTCCCCTTTGGATTTCTTTTTCAGTTATTTATGTCATTCTGTTTTCTTGGTCATTGGTTTCCTTTCCGTTGTTGTACATTGTAGTTTTTTTCTAGTTATATTTCTTCTTCTTCTTCTTGGGTTTTTTGACGTTTGGCAAACAACTTCTGGTGCATTACTGCCACCAACTGAAATCGAGTGTGGATTGTAATTGAACTAATACAGTATCCTATTACTATTACTACAAAAGAAAGTTGTAAAATTACTCTTTTTAAGGTATCTCAATAATAAAGAAAAACCCTCTTACAAGAAGTTCGGTCTTCCCTAAAATGAGGGATGTGGAGCATCATGTAAAGTTATACTTTGGCTCTGATTTCAGAAATAAGGAGCTGGTCGGATGTCATCTGCTGGACGGAGCTCCAAGCTTTCTTTCTGAAATGGGCTGTTGTATTATGACTACATTCTCTTAATATTACAACTTTATTGTCATATTGACTTTATTCTCCAAATAATGATGAAAAAAAAATCTCTTGCCTGCTCCTAATACTCCATCGTAAATTATCATATTAATTATACTTTTAATTATATTTTAGCAGTGTTGTGTTTTTTGTGTTGCTCTCTGTCGCTCCCTTGTGCCAGACTCCTTTCCCCTAGTTTTTTAGTTGCCTCTATCCACACCTGCTCCTTGGTAGTTGATTAGCCCAGTCTTTGTTCTGTCTCCCATATATACTCCTCCTGTGCAGTTCCTCAGTGCTGGTTTCTCCTCAGATGTGTTTTCCCAGGCGTCTCTTTGTTTTCGGTTTTCTGTGTTTTGTTCTTATAATTTGTTTCTGTTTCCTTTCCGAACCTTCATTAAATCAACAAACTCATCTCTGCATTTGGGTCCTCAACCAGGGGCGTCTCTAGGTTTAAGAGACAAGGGTGGCTCAGCCC
>NW_015152074.1:108830-117214 GCF_000732505.1 Cyprinodon variegatus | reverse complement strand
CCTGTCTATCTCTAGAATTCAAGTAAAGAGACAACATTACAGAATGAATCTAAATAAGTCTCCAGGTCCTCATGGTGTCAGCCCCAGAGTCCTGAAGGCCTGTTGGATTCTACAGCATCTCTTTACTCTAGTCTGACCCTGGAGACAGTTCCAGTAATGTGGAAGACCTCCTGCCTTGTTCAGGCGCTGAAGAAGACTCAGCCAACAGTCCTCAGTGGCTATAGGCCTGTTGCCTGTTGCCCAGCACTGTGATGATCATGATTTTTGATTTTTTTTCAGTGCATTTAACACAATTCGGCCAGACTGAGAAACTTCAGAAGAATCAGGTGGAGGCATCAACAATCGCCTGGATGAAAGACTACCCTACAAACAGACCACTGTTTGTTGGACTGAAGGGTCAGCTGTCTAATCAAGTAGTCAGCAGCACAGGAGCCTCGATGGGGACGGTACTCTCTCCATTCCTTTTAACCCTGGACATCTCGGACTTTAAGTGCCAAAAAGAGTCCTGTCATCTGCAGAAACACTCAGATGACTCTGCAATCATTGGTGCATCAAAGATGGACATGAAGCTGAGTTGGTGAACCGCTCTGTGGCATGGTGTAGAAACAATCATATGATCCTGAATGTCAAGAAAACAAGGGACATAATTCTAGATTTCAGAAGAAACAACAACAAGTTGAAACCTTTTAACATCATAGGAGAAGAAGTGGAGGTGGCTGAGGGGTACAAATACCTTGGTGTTAAATTGCACAGCAAACTAGACTGGAGACACAACTGTGAAGCCGTCAACAAGAAGGGACATTGCAGAATATACTTCCTGAGGAAGCTTAGGTCCTTCGGCGTTTGCAGCAAGCAGCTACATATCTTCTATAAAGCTGTTGTGGAGAGTGTGATCTCTTCCTCCATCCTCTGCTGGGGTAACAGTATCAGAGCTAATGACTTACAAAAGCTCAACAAGCTAAATACGAAGGCCAACTCGGTTCTAGTAACTACTCTAGAACCTCTGGAGATTATTTCACAAATAAGAATTCTTCATAAAGTAAAGAAGATCATGGACAACAGTGAGCATCCTTTTCAGAAGACTTTCAAAGGACAGCAGAGTGTCTTCCGTAACAGGCTTCTCTGGCAAGACAGACAGCTACAAGACAGAAGATCCTTTCTGGCACACATAGATTTCATAGCAGAATGCATTGTGTTTTATATCTGACCAGTCCCTTAATCCTTTATGTTTGGCTTTTTTTTTTAACAGCTTCTTCATATGATACGGAGAAAAATAGTCAAGAACTTAGACAAAGTTTTTAACACAAGGGAAAAATAAACCCTGAAGTTCTTTTAATGATAAATTTCTCCTGCCAAGTTTTATAGCTGCATAAGGAGCCAGGTGTGCCTGAATCAAAATTTCACATTCGTCTTGGTTGAAGTGTCGCTTTACAAAGAATCCTCTTTACCTGGGAAGAGTCAGCAGGTGTAATTATAATTATGATAACATATAACCAAATTCAGATAATTTTGAATATGTACAGTCTGTTCCAGCCTGATTATGATCCAGTTCAGGTCACCGCAATTAGATTCAGTAGATTTAACAAGTTTAAACCTAAACTCCCCTTTGTAATGGGCTTTTCTAAATGTAATGTGTCTCCTGAACATAACTATTAGCTGTGATTGAAATTCTTGCCCTAAATTTACATTGACAGGTGACAGTGTTTAAAAACAGTTTACCTTAATTATCCAAATGAGACCTATCCCAATGAGCTTCAGTCATCTTTGTGGACTGCTTGAAAGCAAGTTATATAAAAAAAAACTTAAAGGTTATTCTGCGGCTCTGTTTAATATTTCATTCTACATCATTGTTGCTTTCACACTCTTTTCACACAACTTTTCAAGACATTCATTCAAAGAAATGAAAGAAAAAAGTTTCCTTTTGGGAGATTTTGACATGAATATAATGAATGACCCTCAAACCCATTCTTTTCTGGACGTTTTCCCCTTTCTGTTTGAGACCTGTTATTTACAATCCCCCATTAGTAACTCAGAATTCAGCAACATTAATAGAAAATACATTATCCAATGTACTTGATACATTTTTTGGGGGGGAATTTTATGTTCTGACATCTCTGACCATCTCCATATTTCTTTAATCACCTCTGTTCCGATAAACCGCAAAACTTCTAATGAGGAGTCAATCACTTATAGACTTATAAATTAACTATTTTAAGGTTCAAAACAAAATGTTACACACATGTTGGCATGATATATTATGTAATGATGAGCCTCAGCAGGCTTACTGTATATTTATAGAGAAAGTCACAGATTATTCCTCATTCAGCTTACATAGCCTGCTGACCAACTCTTTTCAAGAAATTATGTATTCTTAGTGTAGCACCAGTATACTTTATGCATATTGCTCAGTTTGTCTATAAAGCAATTATATACCGGTATATATATATTTTTTTTTTAGAAGTTCAATGAAAATGTGGAGCTGGTTAACAGTTACCACTTTTATCTTTGATTCTTTCTGTATGTCTGCTTCTGTCTCCTTGATCCCCAGTTGGCCTCAGCAGATGGCCGCTCACACGGAGTCTGGTTCTGCTGGAGGTTTTTTCCTGTTAAAAGGGAGTTTTCCTCTCCACTTTCACTGCAAGCATGCTTGGTGTGGGGGATTACTGAAGAGTCAATAAGTCAATGCAATCAGCTGGTTTTCCTTAAATAGAAAAATTTTAACCAATCTGACTGTATGATCTAGTTCAGGCATCCCCAAAGTCAGTCCTCGAGGCCCGCTGTCCTGCAGGTTTTAGAGGTTTCTTTGCTTTATCACAGCTGATTCTGATGATTGCAGTTCAGCAAAAGCCTGTAAATCAACTACCAATGTAAATCAGCTGTGCTGGAGCTGGGAAACCTCTAAATCCTGCAGGACAGCGGCCCTCAAGGACCGTCTTTGGGGATGCCTTATCTAGTTGAATTGCCTTTGTAAAGTGCTTTGAGACAACATGTTTTGTGAATGGGTGCTATATAAATAAACTGAATAGAAATTCTATTGAAATTAATGTAATCAGCTTCCTTCCCATTTCTTTGATTTCTCACCAAATGTTTTCAAACAGGCAGTCAAACAGTATTTTTTTTTACAATATTTTTTACAAGCACATGGGTGGGAGTCTTGTCCAGAGGAGGTCACTCTTCTGTGTTGGGCCATGGGTTTGTGGAGAGGTTGTTTGGTTTCTCCAATATAAAGATCCAAGCATTCCTCACTGCACTGACTACACTGCATACACCACTCCGCTCATATTTGGTTTGGGGGTTTTGTCCTTAGGATGCACTAGTCTCTGTCTAAGGGTCTTGTTAGGTTTGTACTGGTATTTTGTATTTGGAGAAAATCCTCTTGAGCTTTTCAGAGACTCCAGCAACATATGGGATGGAGATGTTTTTGCATTTGTTCTTCTCATCATTATGTTCTAGAGAATCTTTGATGTGTTTCTGTTCTTTGGGCTTCCCTTCTGTTTTTGTAGGAACATGCTCAGCGAATTAAAAAAGCATCCTGGATGGGAAGTGAAACTTCTTCAAACTCGGAAACCAAGTCCAGCGGATAGCTGTTAATTATTTTTTGGAATGACTATGACCTGGATGACTGAGAACCTTCACCGGCATATTTATTTAATTGTTGTGAAGCATTTGTTTGCGGATATGCTGATCTGTTATTTAGTTTTTTTTCCTTCTGTTTACTCAGTTATTTAAAGAAATGCTAACCAAGCCAATCATATGAACTGAGGAGACTCTATAAATCCCCTTTGGGATTTCTTGTCTTCCTTACACCTTGACGATGATTTTATTCTGTTTTTAGCATGTTTCTCTTTATTCTGTGCATAAACAAATTTAAAAAGGTCTGAATAGATTATTCAGAGTAAAACTGTGCCTTAAGTTGGTTCTCTTTACATACACTGCCTAATGCTAAACGTTAAGGACTAATATCTTTACTACAACCTCAGTCTCACAAACTGAAGCTTATATGCACTTACAGGACCTTAAACATCTTCACACAAAAAATATTTTAATAGTTGGGCTTATAAGAGCAGTTTTTATACAATATTACAGACTTTGTGATTATACCTAAGTGCATAATGATGGAGCAATTGTTTTAGAGCAATTCATGCCTTTGTTAGCAGCTAAAAGAAAAATGTATAAAATTGGGTAATAAGTTCCAGGGTGAGATTCAATGAAAGGTCTTTTTGTCTTTATAAAAGATATATTGAATTGTGCTTTAAGTTAGGTTAATTGGTTTTCCAACACAGGTTGCGGACAGGCGACACAGGTGGCTGCCTGGGGCACCATCTGAAAAAAAAAAGAAAAGCAGTTAAATTTATGCATTATAAATCCATGGATGCCTTTACTGTCAGAAAGTCCAGAAGAATTTCATTTTGAACAGCATTGGGAATGTTAGTGGTTTTGATGTTTTCTTGTCTCTTTGTACAAATAGCCCATAATCTTTTCTAACTTGTTCCAAACCTAGAAATTATGGCATAATTTTTCCTTTCCTTGAAGAGAGATCATAGTGGTTCTCTTTTGTTTGATTAGTTTGACTGAACATTTACAAACCATTGAAAAACATTACAAAACATTTGGTTGTTGTAATAAGTTCATTGTTAAGGTACTCATCGTTCCATTTAATGTTTATTATTTTTAGCTGTTGCCTTTCAAAGTTAATGTCTTGAATTTGATATTTTATTTTTGCTTTTGATTGTACAGCTCTATGTTGGTTTTGATTTTGCACCCATCACATCAGCAAGCAATTTTTAGTTGTTTGTTTTTGTAATTCTACCCCTAAACATGTATTTAGTCATCAGGTAATTCCCGAAAATAGAATACATTTAAAAGCAAATGAATAATTATGGAATAAGTGGGGATTGCTTTTTGGGACTAGTGCAATCTCAGCAGGAGGCGGTGGCAAAGGGGCACCCTCGCATTGGGCACCAATGACCCTAGAGCTGGCTCTGTATTAGCAGATGTAAGCATCAGTACATTGTTACCCTTTGGAAACACGAAAGTGCTAACACAATTCATTGTAAGGAGAACGCAACTGGAGGAACTACACAGGGTAAGAGGAGATCCTATGGTATTGAAATGTGATACGATTTCTGAGAGAATTGCAGGACAAAGTCACAAAACACCATCTACCAGTTGTTTGTGGTGCAGTTGGCAGCAGTTCTACAAACTGTTCCACAGTGCAGCCCAGCCCCAAAATGTAATATCAAAAGACAGAAAATATCTGAAATCCTGACAGAGTGAAAAGAGAAAAAGAAAACAGCTGAAAATGTGTTACTGTTGCCATGACAATGTTTGCTTATGTATAGGAATAAGAACAGAGTAATCACTGTTTCCTTGCAGTAAGATGATCCCGTACACATCTAAGTCCTATTCAACATCAACAGCTTTCCTCCACAGTTCACAAATATAACTATATTTTCTGGTACTAATGTAGTTATGTGAGGTTGTTTATTGTGGGTGGATCCGGGGGAGTGGTGGCCTAGTGGTCTGAATCCAGAAGTTCTGTGTTCAAGCCCCACCCCCACAGACTGCCACTCTGGGTTACTGAGCAAAGACCCTGAACCCCACACTGCTCCCTGGGCGCCACACAATGGCAGCCAACTGTTACCCAAGGGGAGGTGGTAAATGCAGGGAGTTCATATCGTTGCTCTGTGCTTGAGACAGTCTAATGACAATAAAAAGCTGGAAATAAAAAAAATCTGTCACTAAATCTATACACGATGGATGATGGATGATGTTAAATATGCATCATTCAATAACAGAAACAATAAACACATTTGTATTGAAATGCAGTGACTGTAAAGAATGGCAAAGATGGATTGATTAGACCTCAACAATGGACTGAATTACAGAATCCCTGTACAGCAAAAATATTTAATCCCCCCCCCCCCAAGATAGCTGGATGATTTAGAAGTGTTATAATCTTGGTGTGTTAGTACAGAGGATCTCTGTTGAAAGGTGAGGCTGACCAGTGGAAGATAGGATTGAACCTCTCTGCAATCACACTCATCTGACTGCTGACAATAGAATGAAGAAGTAGGACATTTCTCATTCCCCTGGTTACCAACTGGCAATCAAGCCCTTGAGCTCACGTTAATTTTGTTCCTCATAGTTCTCTGCAAACCCCTGAAGTTATTCAAGATTGCTTTCCTTGTCTTAACTTACCATAATTTGCTCTTCTGTCTCAGGTTAAAGTTTCCTAATGGTCTTGGATTCTTCTCAGTTCCTTTTGCCTGCCTACTACCTAGCTCTCCATTCATAGCCTCTAATAACTCAAATAACTCAGCAGCTTAAACCTGAAAAAATATCTCAACAACCTACTACAAAAACGGACTCCTCCTTTCACACCTGCTACAAACCACAAACCATAAGCTGCTTTCCTCAAGTCATTTAAATTAGTGTTGAGTGGAACTCATCCCCAACACAACCTTTTCACTATCAGTACAAAACTCAGTAATGTTATCTGTCTAAACAAGTCTTTCAATTTTTACCATTTGTTTCCTGTACATCACTCTGTGCATGGATCAGAGATATTTCTCAACACATGACCAGAGAAAAAAGAGCTAAACCTTACTATTAAGTAACCTATTTTTAAATTGTATTTGTCTATTTATGGATCCATTATCCAAATTCCTCCATTAATCCATCAAGTCCCTCCTGGTCACCAGTTGCTGATGCCCATCTCCAGTAGTTTTAGGGCGAATGGACGGGATACACCCTGGGAAGGTCAACTGGTCATCAATGATTAACCACATCTTTAACAAAAATTGAATTAAACTTGCTTCTTTAAAAAAATGTGATTTAATTAGATAAATCACAACTGTCTCTGTCAAAAACTCAGGTCTTAGCAGCTGTTCTTGTCATATTTCCAAATGGAGACTTGAGAAATCTGAATTCTGAGCACAGACAAAATGTGAATAAAATCTAACGTCCCCGCAATATCCATGTTTGAGATTCTTATTTTGAGGTAAGTAAGGAAGTAGATTTGTAGTTCCCATTTTATAACAAAGTGGACAGAGCAATCAGACTTTCTCGTTGATGTGCCAATGAGCAAGGCATTTAATCCTAAACTGATTATCTTCATGTCAGTGTAGGAATCTGAGAATTATTGCGGTGAATATGGCAGAAATGTAAAGTAATTGTAGTGGTCAGTTTGAGTAGAAAGTGCTATACTAATTCTGTCCTTTTACCATCTGGATTCATTTTGGATAGCAAGTTGTCATTATTCCAATAGCATTTATTTTATGTCTCGTTAGTTAGATGCTAGATGTAGGCTACATATGAGTACATCCTTTAAAGCTGCACAAATAATCCAAATTTATGTCTCCAAATTATAAACTGAAATTTAAGCTTGGAAGTGCAAAATACAGAAATACAAAAAAGGACATCAGGGGAGAACTAGGCCGATCTCTTTGGATTCTGGCTGATGGGGCACAGCTGAAAACAATTAAAACAGAATAGGCCAGAATAGGAGGGTAAAAAGACAGAACAAAGCAGCAGAAACAGAAAAAATGTTTGCAGCAAAACAAAACAAAACAAAACAAAACAGACAGACAGACAGACAGACAGACAGACAGATAGATACTAAATTCTTCTTGAGCAAGATCACAGGTGGTAATTTTGTCACACTGATGAACATTTTTACGAAACTGACCTTTCACGTTAACCTTAAGGCATATTAATCATTTGTTTGGCTCCACTAAGCTGGTGGTCTGTCTTGTGATTCACATTGATTTATAAGCCACAGTACAAGGAGAAACTGGTGAAAAACTTCAGGTGTCATTATAGCACAATCAGTCATATAAATATTTACATGTACACCCAGAGAAATTTTTTTACTCAAATTTGTGCATCATGTAAGATTTATTCAATAGGTTTGTGTTAGAATTATTTAAAAAATGTAATTGGAATTTGTTATGTTATCAATTTACACAAATGTTTATATTACATGAAATATTTTGTGAATGTAGTCTTTGTTTTGTTACTTTATATCTTTCAAATTATTTTTTTTTAACAGAGACATATAATGCTGGCTGAAACAATTAAAGACCCTGTGGACATGATTCCTACGTGTTACCCTTGTCTTTTCTTATATTCTCCTTGGACAAATGTTTTAATGTGCTATATCACTATAATTACATCAACAAAATCAAAATCTAAAGCAGTACATGAAAATCTTGAGGTATGGACAATAATAATATTAAAAATAATAATAGTAAAATAAACTTTATTATCTCACATTCTAGAAATTCACTGCTGCATTGTTGGAACCTTTTGTTGTTCATGTAAATGTAAAATGCAAATGTAAATCCCTTTATTGTCCCACAATTAGTAAATTGAGTGTGGGG
>NW_015152074.1:106174-107060 GCF_000732505.1 Cyprinodon variegatus | reverse complement strand
AGTGTGCAGATCAACTGGCAGATGTCCTCACAGACTTTTTTAACACCTTGTTGGACCAAGCCATGGTGCCAGCGTGCTTTAAGTCTGCCTCCATCATTCCAGTCCCAAAGAAGCCTCAGCTCACCTGATTTAATGACGGCCACCTTGTCGCACTGACTCCCATCATGATGAAGTGCTTCGAAAGACTGGTACTGTAAAAGAACACACTGTCTTCAGAGTTCCCCAACATTCAACCTGTTCCAGTTTGCCTACTGAGGGAACCATTCCTCTGAGAAGGCAATCTCCTCCACTCTGTGCCTGAGCACACCTGGAGGAGAACTACCACATGCGGATGCTGTTCCTGGACTAAAGTTTAGCTTTCAACACCATCATCCCACAGCATATGATAGGAAAAGTGGAACATCTGGGCTTCAACACATCCCTTTACAATTGGCTGCTATACTTCCTCACCAACAGACCTCAGTCAGTCAGCCTTTATTGTTTTTTTGCATTTTGTACAGAGTTTGTATAAAATTACAATAAACTTGGTCAATGTCTAAGTCTAAGAAACCAATATAACAGCTTTGAGTATTGTCCAATACAGATATCAACTTAAAACAATATCTTAATATATCAATACCTTTATTTTGTAGTGGGAAGTATTTGAAAAGGCTGAATCAAGTGATATTATTCGAACATTGAACAGTAGTTAACAACAGCAGATATAATAATATTAATACATTTTATTGATAAGCCCCTTGCAGAAAACTCAAGGACATATACAAATGAGGTAAAAAACAGCAATAACAAAATTAAAGCTACAGTGTGTAATAATTACAGGGATATACAGTCAGAAATGTAATATATTATACATAACTATGTTATTTATCATCATCTACGAGCTCAG
>NW_015152074.1:98470-105924 GCF_000732505.1 Cyprinodon variegatus | reverse complement strand
GCTAGATGTCGCTAAAAGTTACACACTGTAGCTTTAAACATAAAAAATAAAGGTTTAAAATCACAAAGCAGTCTTGAAAATGTGTGTTTTGAGTTTGGAATAAGAACAACTGACCCATTTATTCTAAATCAGAGTTACTTTAACTTAAAGCTTAAACATAGGACTGACAGATGCCAACCATCTGCATACAGTAGAACATACCACCGAAATAGTGAATCCCATTTGTGGCAGCATCACATTAATGAAATCCTATTGCAATTGGAAAAGTGTAAGTTAGTCGGGCTTTATAGGTAGATGAACTTAACCGAATGCTCCATAAAAGCTGCCATAGGCTGAAAAACATATCAAGTTTCTCTATCAGCAGCGCAAAGGTACTGTTAAAACCATAGTGGAATGGCTTTAGACAAAAGAAGATTAATATTAGGCAGCACTCTAGTTTAAGTCCATGTCTAAATCCAGCTGAGAAACAGTAGGAACACTTGCCGATTACAGATTAGTATTACTTTCAATGCAAAACCAGTATAGATATTTACCAAAATTCTTTTTCATCTTCTTTATTGCAGATACTGGGAGCTCAACAAAGTATTGGTTTACAATGGATTAATACCGAACCTTTTTTAAAGATTTTTATTGGTAAAAAAAGAACCTTTAATCTTCCTTTACTCTGAGATTACGAGGTACTTTGTATCAGTCTATTGCAAAACCCCAATCCAAAAGGAAAAAACAAAAAAGTAAGTATTTTAATCCTGAAAAAATTTCAAAGTCTTTGATATATAAACAAATTTTACCCAGAGAGATATGTGATCTTAGCATCACAAACACACCATGAAAATTCATTACATCCCTCTCCCTGTGTATAATTAGATTGAAATCCTACACTCTGATCGCTAACAACACATTATCCCCCATGTCAGCTCTTGAAGTGCCATTAGGACGAGTCACCCTGCCTTATGCGCTTGTCTTACTTTGTTCAGCCTTAGCAGTGACCCTAAAGCTATTTGCATAGCAGATAAATAAAGCAGGGATACACTTAGATGAAATGACAGGCTAATAGCATTTAATGAGCTGTTTTGGCTTTTGGCTTGTTGTACTCCTTACCTTATTTGCAAAGAAAAGCTATGTGCCCATCTGCAATCTCCAACTGTGTGTTAGTGTAACTTTAATGTGCTTACATGGCTCTGTTTCTCTGTGGCTTTGTGTATAAAAGTGGCTGTGATCAGAATGGGGACAGGCTGACACAGCTAATGGAGAGATGTACAGTTAGCAGAACTGGCAGCGCATGGGGGCTTTCAGCTCCTTAGCCTTTATTCAGAAGCTCAAGAAGACTAATGGTCCAAGAAGACCTCAGCTATGCTAAAACCACGGATAGAATATGAAAGCTTTAAATGTGCTCTCAAGAGAGACCTCATGATTTAAGTGAGATCATTATTAACCAAGATGAAAACAGACCTCCCACACAAATACCCAGCAACACCTTGGAGGCGTCCAAAGGAGGGGATGTAAGATATAAGTGCATCAGCAAGATCCACTTTTCTGCTTTAAGGGAGGCTAAAAAGGCAGAACTGCTATGTAGCTATTTTTTTTTTATTATCCATTTCGTTGATATTCAGAAGACAAATCACTGTCTTGATGGAAACTCATACGTGAAAAAGAGAAAAAGTTAAAATTTACTTAGAAAGGTTCTAAAAAAGACATGAGAATCTGCTGATAGCAACTTGGCAGGTTTGTTAAACTCTAAAAAATCCCTTTTGGGATTTAAACATAACTGACATTTTGCCTTTTCTTATTCTTTTAAATGTGTTGTACCTTTTTGTTATCCTGTTGTGTTCGAGGATCCATTATAACACCTAGACAACAGAGGGCCCGATATTTAAAGGCCAACTGCTCCTCCATCTGTTATAATGTGGGATGTGATAGACTGATTTAAATGTCCCTTCTAGTTAAGACCACATTTGAACAACTTGGAAAGAAATCTGTCACATTAAGTTGTGCATTAAATGCCTTTGTGCCATCAGTGTTAAAATATAAAGACTTACTCATATGTCACTCAATCTGACAGTTTGAAATACCCTTTGTTCTCTAAAGTTTGTGAGGCTTACACAGAATTCACATATATGGCACATAAATTGTCAGAGGTGTCAAGTAACGAAGTTAAAATACTTTGTTACTGTACTTAAGCACACCTTTAAGGTATCTATACTTTACTCCATTACTAATTTTTATTCCTACTTCTGACTTCTACTCATTACATTTTCACACAAGTATCTGTACTTTCTGTTCCTTAAATTTTTAAAACAAACAATACTCGTTACTCGTTACTTTGGTTCAATGTTTGTAAATATTTATTTCACGTCATGTGCGCCATCCTGTGCAAATCATCGGCGACATCCACATCTAGTGAAAACTAGCGTAATTGGATGAGTCATATAACGCAAACACTCATTGGCTAGCTAAAGGAAATCTTCATCAAGATTACTTTACACTTTTATACTTTAAGTAGTTTTTGGAGCACATACTTTTTTACTTTTACTTGCCTAAAGAGGTCAAGTTGATACTTCAACTTTTACCAGAGTGTTTTTAAACTGTAGTATCTAATTAATAAATGTGTGTACTTTTGACACCACTGTTAATTGTGCACTGCAGTGTTTTCATTTATATTCACTTTTTTTAACTCTTTTTTTATTGGTCACAATGTGCTCCATCTTATTGTTTGCTCTTATAAAAGCAATTGGAACTAAAGTTTGTTAGGTGCAGCAGGTGTAACAGTGCGTTCTTGCATTGATTCTCTAAATTAGCTTTTTGAAGCAACCAAAATAGCCACAGAAGTGACAAAAAAATTGATATTTCCTCAGAGTCAGCTTCCATTTCTTAAAAACTAACATACTGATGCACTCCTTAAAGCTGCAGGAAGATCTTATTGGGTCATAAGTTAGTTCTGTTTTGCAAAGGTAATTAAATGTTATTTATGTATAAACTCACGGCCCAATATTAAAAAAAAAATTAACGACCAATTTGACCAAATTACTAAAAACGCACGATTAAAGTTAAATATATAACTAAATAATGCTCTCTTGCAGATCTATAACATAAAAACAAAATTGAAGTAAGAAACCCATTACATCTGACATAAAGCTAGGACATTTTAAAGAGAAAAAACATAATATTGATAGTCAAATACTGGTTGGAGTTACATCTGGTGTGATTGCTTTCTCACCTTGCTCTACCTAAGGATGATCCCCCACCTGAAAATCCGGAAGAAGAATGTCCAGCCATCAGTTTATCCCAAAGTATCGCAGCAAACTCAAAGCAGGGCCGCTGGAAGTCATTTCGACCAAGGGGTGCTATACATTTTTTTGTACTAAAGGACTATGAGCCTATATGCTTATTTAAAATACAATAAATAAAAACAAATAATTTGATTGAGATTTACTATTTTTTTTATATACGCTTCAGTGCACTCATCCAGTGCACATCATCAGTTCTCAGGTGAATATATGCGCTATCAATTAAGATTTTACAATAACACTATAACAACTTAGATTTTGTCAGCTGGCATGAACCTCAGTCACTGTGTTTATTTCACACGTGACTATTAGCTCCATAATCCTTTTACACAAACCATAGGGAAATAATTATACTGTTTAAACGTTATTGAACAGTTCTCCACATCCATTACACAAAGAACACAGGATCAGAACAGATCAAAATAACGCTTTCTAAAATACTATGTCAAACTGCATGAACAGATATGAAAGTGCTCAGTGGGATCATGCTCTTACTTTGTGCTACAGCCAGGGTGCCTTGGTTACCTGCTAGGTTGGGTTGCGGGTGCCGGGGCTGCCGCTGTAACTGCTGTCAGAAGCAGAAGAATGTTTTCATTCTTTGCTTTTTTGGAGTAATGAAGATTTTATTGATCTGTGTGTAATGCACAATTCAGAATATATAAGGAAGTGTTTGCTTTGGGATGGAAACCTTGTATGTCTAAAAACATTCCTTTATTGTACATTTTATTACAGTAGCTTGTCTGTCTGCTATTTTAACCAATACGATGGGTTGAACTAGACCAACTTTTTTCACCATTTCTCTGACACTTTTGTATAAAGTAGGGCATTTATTCATGAAAAAAGTTTATTTGAATTCTAGAAATCAAGTTTTCTTCCCAACAGCCAGTAGTTGAATTGTAAAAAAAAAAAAAAAGGGGGGACAGTGGACTTAAAAAACAAAAACAAAACATACATAGCCTAAAGCAATATACATGGTATGGTTGTTAGGTGTCAAGTACACTGGTCATTGACTGTGACCAAGGCACCTTTCAGTAGAACTGCAGTCAGTCCCTGACTGACATGGCTATCACTGCCTATCACCACACATATTTAGGCACAGATCTCCTACTGGGACCAGCTACATAGTCATGGCAGGACACTTCTTTCATTTTACTTTGGATAATCTTTTGACAAAGAATCTATTAAGATTTGGAACTAAACTGTGCAAAACATTGCAAATGAATATCTGAATCCTTTCAAGTGAAGTATTTTTTTATTCAAACACAATTAATCCAATTGAAACATCTGAAACTATTTTAAAAATCTAAAATAAAACTGCTTACAAATTTAAATTACGGTAATTCAAATTAACCTGAAAATGAAATAAGCCTATATAAAATCTAATAATTTTACTCACCTTACAAATATTAATTTCAAGTATTTATATTTATAAAACAGGCTGTTTATCGGAAAATCAAAATTGTTTCTATCGGCTAATTTAAAGTAGGCTAGGCTACATGCTGGCAATGAATGAGTTAAAACTATTCTAACAGGTCCTGCTAAATAAAAACCAGGGGACATCTGTAAGGAGTCCCGTAATTTTTATATCAAATCTTACTATGAAAAAAAGTGCTGCTATTTATTGCTAAAATCGAAAAGGAGACTACTATATGCTTCGCCTTAATGTACAGTATTAGCTCTCAATTGTTCCCAGTTTGTCTCCTCCTGGAGGATATAACCCATTGCAAATAAAGTATCTTGCAGTGAGGACATATTTTATTTGGTGTGTTCATTTCACAGAGTTATGTAAGACATAAATGTTTCTAATTTTAATATGCAACAATAAAAAAAAATTTACACCATAACACTTTATTCAGTAATGAATTACATAATCTACTTAATTTATTCATAAATTAGGTAAAAGGTTTGCAGCAATGACAAAGAGGCATTTTGTCACAAGAATACAATTTGCAAAATCTTTGCCCTGTTAAATTAAAATCCTTTATTCATTTCATTTGCTCAGTACAGACTAAATATTTTTTAATTCCTAATTCTTGGAAAAGGGCAAAACAGAGGTTGTGGATTGTATAGATATCTAAAATCAGTTGAAGAAATTGTTCTGGTTGGTACTGCTAGGTGTTTTATTTTGGACCACAGATTTATTTTACAATTATTATTGGTAAGGAAAGGCCACGATTCAATCTTTTAACATTCAGAAGTTAATTTAAGCCCGGAAGACACATAAAAGAACATTGCAAATTTGTACCAGATACATTTTAGAAATTGAGTTTGCAGAATGTGAGGAGCAAAGACGGCTGATTTATTTAGTCCTTTTGCAGGAGATGATAAAGGCAGCTGGGAAAAGGCAAAGAGAATCCGTCTAAGCTTTTTTTGACATACTGATGTATAATATCCTATTTTCAGCCAGGTGAAGAGTGGGGAAGCAAGTCAATTTACTTCTTAAAACTCAGTTGTCTCTTTTCAAACTTTGCTCCTTTCTTTCTGATTACAATGCTTTATTAAAGTAAATTTCTGTTTTTCGATCATACTTTACAGGAAAACCAGTTTAATAAGGTCCATAGAAAACTTTTTGGATGTCTGGTGTGAAAAATGTAGAAAAAATATAATGACCTAGTTTTAGGTAAATAATTAGAATTATGAAACGATAACCTTGACTGGAAATGGATTGTACCGGTACCTTATTTTCCATAAATGTTTCAGTGAAATATACGTATATATATATTTTCTGTTCTGTTCTTCTGTTTATTTAATTAAGTTGTCAGGCCAGCAGTAAAAATGATTTGTTAAACACTTTACTGTCTAAACAACCAGGTGAAAATGGCTCAAAACAAGGACAGTGAAGGTTGAGGAGAGGGGAGCAGTTAAGATTCAGTTTATTAAGTAAGTGGTTTGATGGTTTAATAGATCAAATTGGATAAAACAATTTAAGTTACCTGTCTTTACACCATGAGAAAATTGAGAAATTGTTGTAAACTACTGTATGTACAACATCCATCCATCCATCCATCCATCCATCCATCCATCCATCCATCCATCCATCCATCCATCCATCCATCCATCCATCCATCCATCCATCGGCCTGTGGGGGAAAGCAGGTTGTCAATGCATGGTACATGAGGAGAACATACAAACAACACATAGAAAAACTCAGGTTGGGATTCAAGACCTTCTAATGACCTAATATCTACTGACAATTCCAGTCCTAAATAAAGATGCTGACAAATTGATTTTTGTAGCATCCTGTATTTTCACAATAGAGCTTCTTCTTTCAATTTGTTACAAAGTCTTGTAGGGCAACAGTTTTTACAGCAGCGCTGTCACAATGTAATGTCCAAAATGAATACCAGTGCCTTGTTGTGCAAGGGGCAAAAATACTTTAATATCTCAAATGTAACTTTGGCTGTTCTAACCTGACAGTTCCAAATTCTGATTTGAGATTTTCAGGTGAGAAAAGCTACTTCGTATTTGATAAGTTTCCCTCATATCAAGAAAGAACTGTTGGTTTATTTCCTCCTGAAACACTGCGACCGTATGGGGAAGATATTGAGAGAATAGAAGCCTCTATACTAATGAGTCTTTAGGTAATGAATAACTTGCTGCAGGCCACCAAACCATTGACAATTAATAAATATACACACAGCCCTTCTTTTTATAAAAACAATTTTTTAACTGTATGTTAAGCCAGAATTATGTTTTAAGAAAACAAACCTATATAACTCTAGAAATAGATGCCAGTCTTTTAAAGCTGTTTTGAGTTTTAACATAGCATAAAAAATAGAATAAAGAACTGATCCAGTGTTGTAATTATATATTGGTTTATCCACAGGATTCATTCTGTTTGTCATGTAATTAAGTAAGTCTAGCATACCTAAATGTTACAGAAGACTCGCCGCCTCAAATTAATTTCCACGGCCACAGTGAACTTTGAATTTTAATAAGCTCTTATCACATCATCTGCATTATTGTTAAATGGAATAACTACTAAAGATGCACACTCACAAAGGGAACGCCTAATGAGTTTTGCCTGACTTATTGTCTGTCTCGCAGTCAGCTTCATTTATAGCCATGCTAAATTGATTCCGAAAATATTATTAAACCTACTGAACCATCCTCTATCTAATTATTACAGGGCAACCTCAACATTTATGCTTATCTTTATCTGTGTATATA
>NW_015152074.1:92625-98355 GCF_000732505.1 Cyprinodon variegatus | reverse complement strand
TATATATATATATATATATATATACACAGATTGAAGCTGTTTCATTCTGTAAGCAAAACCTTTGGAGCCCTTTGCTCTCTTCCCTGAGCAGCTGCATGCTCAGAATGTTAAGCTGCTAAAGAATAGAGCCTATTTCCAAGGCTTTCTCCTTTTTTCCTTGTATTTAAACTGGAAAATCACCATGAATCCACCCTTGGCTGATGTTTGACTGGATGGTGAGGAGCTAAAGGGATAAAGTTCAACCGGTTTCAAGCCAGAGCTGTCATAATATTTTTCAGGATCTCTCTTCTTTTTTTTGGTGTTTGATACACAACTAAGAAATGTATTATTATCCAACATTTATTATGAAATACATTCATTCCTGTCTTGTTGACCTTGTGATGAACAGAGATTTATGTAGTAGACACTCAGCAGGGATTTGTTTTGTTATCAGTGTTCAGATTTCTAATAGAATAAATAACTGCTGTACTCTACAGGTACTTCTGATACATGGTTAGGGATTTCATGCATGTTTCTTAGCTTAAGCACACCATTTCATTATATGAAAAACTTCCCCAGGGCTCCTTATTACGTTGCCTATATAGATAGTCCTTGTAAAGATTAATCAAATGCAAAATTACCCTTTTATGCAGGTGACACAAGTATAAGTCTTTCTTCTTCTACAACTGCAATACAGACTTAAAAATATCCAGTTTGCATTTCATATTTTTCAATGGCTCGTTAAAAAGAATTATAATGATCTCAAAGGTCAAAAAACTTTAAATTTCCGAAAATAAAAACTGTTCATGAAAGAACATTAAAATAGATATTTATATTAAATTATAATGAGCCTGTAATGATCCGAATGTGCTGTTTGAAAATAGCTCTATACGCTGAACTCTAAATAAAGTTTGAACTTGAAAGGTAAAGAAAAAAAAATTAATTTATCAACAAAATTCAGATCACAGAAATATGAGTTTGAATGCTTTATGTTTGTTTTTTGACAGCATATTTTCTTATTGAAATGTTCTTTACATGCAAAGAAAAATCCAAACCAAAAGGTAGAATATTGGATTGATGTCCAGTTACCGTTGAATTTTAGTGAGCTCATTTCAATAAAAAAAATAAAATAACAAACTTGTTTGATATGATTTCAGCTCTATGGCAGTTTGCACTATCATGCTGGTGATAGTGCACGAAAAATGCATATAAAACCGTGGTCATGAGCAAAACAACATGATCAAGCTTTAGTATTTGGATTTTACCGAATCGTTTCAAAAGGTGGCAAAAAACTGGGGATATAAACAGTGGATATACACACGGTACGTAACGGTATGTAAGCACAGCAGAGCAGCACATGCCTGTGCTACAAGTAGGTTGGGCGGCTGGCAGTTTTCCATTTTAAACCATTTACACTGGATGTGTAATGGACACGTTCAACTACCGTATTGCATGCATAGACAAAAGCGTCTGTTCCTAATTTAAGATCAGTTTCTAATTTCAAGTGTATATACACTCCAGTTTGAGCTAATTTACTTCAGGCTGAGGTGCATCTTATACTTGGTGCTTTTTCTACAAGATAATCCAATGTCTGCAGTTGTTATTGCCCAACCAGAAGATGTTGGTAGCTGTGACATGCTAAAAAATAGATATTTGATTTCTGATCAGATTGGTCAAGTTGCAGATGTTTTATTATTACTTATACGTTTATAGCTTTTATACTGTTTAATTTACTTAACAATATCACAAAACCTCCTCTTTACTCAGAGCCCTGTTGCTGAACCCGTTGCTTTCTCTTTATAACCACCAAAAAACTGATATAAAGGAGGGTGGATGCGTTCAGTGCTGGTTTTGTTTAATTCTAAGCCCACAATCTGTTAAAATTGAGACTCATTGGACCAGATCACTTTTTTACAATCTGTTGTTGTAATCCATTTTGTAAAACCAGAGAGAAATGTAGCCTGAACTTTGTGTTTTAGCTGAGAGGTGTGGTAATTGTTGTGGTTGTTCTGCTTCTGTAACCCTTCAACCTTAGGGATGTGAGGCGCATTTATGGATGGGCTTCCCCTTTCTTTGTTTTTTTTAGCTTTTGCGCCCTTTCTAAGATCACCGGCTCAACAGATACTTTTATTTTTCCTATTTATTTTAAGACACTGTCAAAAAACTTAAATGCATCAAGATGCTAATATTTAATGTAACAAATTTCAGTTTGTTTCTAAAAATGAATAAGTCTTCCTGGAGAGTGACGGCTGAGTGCATGTGTAAGTATCTCAACCAGTGCGGTTGGCAAATATAAAGTAAATATCTGCTATCAGGTTCCGATTTTTTTTAGTAAAGTATTTAAATGACACCCCCTGCTTCATGTCTTGCAAATATATCCTTGTGTCCCTGAGTTTAGTTTCTGTTCATGATGTAATGATAATTGCCGATAAGACACAGATTTTGCTCTGTAATTCAATGGGATGGACCCTAATTTGCTTTAAAAGACACCAGCAATGATTTGTTTCTCTTATCTATATGGATGGCTGTCTGCAATGCTTGCACTCTAACTGGCGCTGCTGCCATCATTACTGCTGCTATGGAGACAGGAGGGCGGACAGGGTCTCATCCAAATCCATCAGCAAGTCTGAGTTATTCAGCCCTGCCCTGCTCCGGACAGGCTTAAGCGTATGGTTCACACAGTAGGGAGGGGGGTGGTGGGTGCTAAATCATTTCACATCAAATGACGGCTTTAGAAAATCAATGCTTCTCCGATTTTTTATTTATTAATTTATTTTTCTTGACAGAGCTTCCAGAGGTTGAAGAGAGGCGGATGCTGGGTAAAGACGACATAGCGTCTGGATGTGAAAGGTGGATATCCCCTTCATGTTAATGAAGACGAAGGGGCAGCAGAGGCGGCGGTGGTGAGCAGGAGCCAATTACAGGCAGCCAAGGTTGCATTAGCCGGGAATAACATGTGGAAACAGTATACGAGGTGATCAAGCTGAGCTGCATGCTCTATTAAGCAAACCTAGGGCAGACACCGTGACATGAGTGGGGTCACGCTGAGCCATGTATGAACTCTAACCTTGAAGCCCACAGGGGAAACCAACAATGGCTGTTTCCAGGGCTTCAAACACTCGCCTGTCTCCATCCATTAACCAGCCATAACTAAGAAATGGAAGCCTTTGATACTGAGACTCATGAAGGGCTGATTTATCTACCTATAAACATTTTTATTTTGGCTTTGCATCCTTTCCCCACTCAAAGGTTTAAAATCAATCTATTCTTTTTAATTTCTCCTCTCTGTCTGATTTTTAAAATTTGTTTGATTATCTGAAACAGTAAGGCATAAACAAAGAAAAAGAAAACTGTAAGCAGGAAAGTATGCTTATAGATTGACTGTATATTTATGTTTTAAATGTACCTATATCAGAAAATCTCTAATAATCAAATATAACAATGACAAAGTATAAGTGCAATAACCTTGTGTTCACGGTGAAAAAATAAGAATATATAGCAGCATAGAGATACAACATGTGAAAAGGGTTTGTTAACCCGTGTGTGTAGAACTTGAAAAGGAACTTGCTTTATTGGAAAGAAGAAACCATAAAACATTTGTCAGCTGCCAAAGATGGAGGAGCCATGGGGAAATGTCAGGCGCTTCCAAAACAACTGAAATGGATGAGTGCTTTGGATTTGTAATTGTAGAGAAAGGACTTTAGGTCTTGCTTTCTTGTGTGTCAAAAGATCCAGCAGAGGATCACGTTAAAACCAATTCTTTGTGGTTTAATTTGTTTTGCTCCAAAATATAGACGATCTTTTGTGTATTATTTGTTAATAAGAAAAAAATATGAGTTGCTTTTATTTACTGATTAATCTTTTTTCCTCTAGGCAACACAACATATTTTAAGTTACAAAAAGGGGAAATCACCTTATGTTTTAAAAAAAAGTAAAATTCAAACCATTAAAGTGTTAAACCAAGCAAACAAAATATGATCAGAATCGCTATAGAAAACTGTAATCAGCCTCCACCAGCATTTTGTAAACTGCTAGAGAGGAATTTCTGTAAAAGCTGTAAGGTGCCAATTAATATGAATTAAATTAAAGAGGTGTAATTTTACTTTTTAAATACCTTCCATCAGCACAAATCATACTGATGTCAACAATTACTTTGCAATAATAACCTCTGTCTTTAATCATTACTCCTGCAGATTTAGTTACAGTAAGACCTATAGCAGAGTTGTCTTTCTTTCTGTGTCTGAGCCAAATGAAAAAGACTGCTTGTTGGCAGCTGCCAACATTTTTTTTACTTCAGTATTTTAACTTCCCTTTTAACTTTAAAGGGTAGCTAATAATGTGGCTATCATCTGTGGCAAAGATAGAAGGTAGTGACACAGTTTGTGGTAGAAGTGTGGTTTAATGCCCAAGATCAATTATGTTAATATTACACTGAATGCTTGTAGAATAGAATTGCTTAGTAATCAGGCTATGTTGTGAACAGTGGTGGAAAGTAACAAAGTAAATTTACTTGATTGCTGTACTTAAGTGCCTTTTTTGAGTATCTTTACTTTACTTGAGTATTTTTTTTTATTATTTTTGGTGGGGTGTTACTTAACTTTCACTCTAGTACATTTCAAAGTCCAATATTGTAGTTCCTACTCCACTACATTTCTAGGAAGCTGCTTGTTCCTTGTTTCTTTTGGCTCAGCTTAGCTTTGCAATCCGCTGTTGCTATTTTTCTTTCTTGAAATCCAATTTCAGGATGGCAGATAGCAGCCCTTAGGACTGAATTTGGACACCACTGTTTTAGAGATTTTCATGTCGATCCACAAATGTGAGAAAATCAGGGCAGATATTATTTGTAGTTTATAACTTTTTCTCAGGCGTTAGTACTTACCATGTGGCCAAGTTGTTCAGTTGGATGCATTCTTAAATCAGAGTTTCGATTTCTTTATGGCTTATGCTTTATAAGGAATTGGATAGTGTGTCCTTAATAACAACAGGTTTTTATTATTATTGTTATTAAAAAAAGAAAAAAAAACAAGTGCAAACATTTCACTGTGTTGTTGGTACACTAATCCATTCTACTGTTAACATTAGAAGTTTTTCAAACAGTGCAATTTCATGTTGGGTTCATATCTATCAAAAAGCTGGAGATAAGATAAATGATGCTCAACAACCTTTCCAACGTGATCTGCTCTCTGTCTTTCGTGTTATTAGTATCACTTCACTCACCTCGTCTGCCACAGCTCAGAAGTAGATTTATATCTTGTATTTGGTGTTCAGGCTCTAACAGGTGAGGGAAGGAGGAGACTACGGTCTTAGCAGTTGAGCCAGCAAGCAAGAGAGATAATGGACTGGAAATGGTTTGCTGCATCAGATCATGACTGATGGTACTTACTCTCCGAGGAGACAGGGCTGTATACAGAAGCTGTTTTTTGCTTTTAAGTTCCAAAGTTACAAAAGTTCTAGACTGACTTCGTGGCACCAGTGTAAATTATTACTCCATTAAAGATGTTTAAGCAAAACTACAGTGGCCTCATGAAACACATAAAATCAATCATTTATGTACTGACAAACTTCTATTTATATATATATATATATATATATATATATATATATATATATATATATATATATATATATATATAATATGTAAAACATGAATGTAGTTGGTCCCTTCTTTTACAAAAGGCAAAAGGTTTTCTTCTAAAATGTAAAGTGTATTCTTACATTTTACAACCACTAAAGTCTTTTTCTTTTCTTTTA
>NW_015152074.1:82456-92615 GCF_000732505.1 Cyprinodon variegatus | reverse complement strand
ATATATAAAAGGCAAAAAATCTTGGGAAACAACCAAGTGAGAAATGTAAGTGCTTAGCGAATATGCAAGAAAGATATTTTCTTTAATGTGACAAAGCTGCAGCAAACCAGTATAAAAGTTTAAAGTAACCTTTAAAAAAACCCAGATGCCACTATATGAATTGAAATCTCAATTTTGAAAAATTCTTTGAGATAAGACCAAGGATGAGGGAGGTCTTGTTGGTCTCCGTCTCCCGATACGCTCTCGCCTGTGTCCGACCTTTCAGACATTTCAACATCTTTTTCTGAATCCGACATTGTAGCATGGCATAGAAAATTCACGTTTGCAGTTTGAAGAACACCTGCTTGCTTCTGAAGATTTCCTTTAGCTAACCAATGAGTGTTTGCGTTATCTGACTCATCCAATAACACTAGTTTTCACAAGATGTGGATGGCGCCAACGATCTGCATTGGATGGCGCACATGACGTAAAATAAATATTTATAAACGTAAAACCGAAGCCAAGAGTAACGAGTAATGTTTGTTTTAACAATGTAAAGAATAGAAAGTACAGATACTTGTGTGAAAATGTAATGAGTAGAAGTCAGAAGTAGGAAGGAAAATAAGTAATAGAGTACAGCATAGATACCTAGAAAGTGTACTTAAGTACAGTAACAAAGTATTTGTACTTCGTTACTTGACACCTCTGCTGCTGGATCGTGCAAACGGAGGGTTAGTGGATAGCGGTGGTGTTTGGGTGCTGGTTTTGGATTGGGTCATTCAGCCTGTGTTGGTAGTTTTTTCTTTTTTTAATCTAAGATCAGATGCTGTTGGTGAGATCAAATGATGGGCCAGCGTGCAGTTAGTTATTCACAGCTTCAGCTTATTAGCCTTATCAGCTGAGGAGTATAATAGGAGCCTGCTGCCAGGCTAGAAACTGCCTTAGAGTGAGATATGTTCAAGGACTTCAATTCAATCAGGAAATTAGCATTTAAACAGAATTCTTTGCTCTTAACACATATAAGTAAACACATGCTGTGCATGTGGTCTCTTACTCAGCGCACCAATTTTTGGTTGTAACACATTATTCTTGTTAACAACTGCAGGTTAAGTTGCTTTATGTATCTTCTAAAACCAGCTAGAGAGCTGTAAGTTTAGATGGCTTAATAATTAATTTCTATGGGCATTTTTTTGTTTTTTTTTTCTACTTTGTCTATAAGTGTTGCATTTATAAGGAAAAAACATATTTGATAAAACTCAAAGCAAAATGTTCTCAGGAAAAGGAAATTCCACTACCAAAGGAAGAAAAAATAAGTGGCCGACCGGAGATAGCTTTAACAACCAAGGGGTCTGAAATTGCCTGAAGGAAATTGAAATTATAGTCCGACAAGCAAAATACAAGGATCAGCTAGACAATACATTTCTTGTTTGATAATAATCAAAGACAAAATAATAAACTTTAATTAGGAGTGGATTGAATTGCCAACCATATATATATATATATATATATATATATATATATATATATATATATATATATATATAAAGAATACTGTACTGAAATCTGATTAATATAATTTCACTTGATTGTAGTTCTTTCAATTACGATATTCATGTTAAACATCTTTAAATCGAATTTGAATTAAATTTTTTCTTCAACCGATCATATAACTGTTTTTTGATGTTTAAATAAAGACCAGTTAATTATTTGCATACCACTTAATTAACTCAGACACAAACTAACAGACAGTACTCCTTGAAGTGTAGCACCACAGAATAGAAGCAGGTCCCTTAGAGCCAGTGAGTTACAAACACCTTGATCAAATACATTGTAACACATGACCTTACACCTTGTCTGAAGTTCATGGTCGGTCTTTCGTCTGATGAGTGTCAAACCCCACAGGTACTCACGATTGCTGCATTTAACAAGCTTTTTTTATCCAAGTTAGGATTGCACTGTGATATATAAATTTTTTCTTCTGGCACTTTTTCAGTATTTAGAATTAATATTGGAACATGTGATTAAATATGTAATGATGCACCATTAGTACACTAAAGTAGCTTATAGGGAACTTACAGGTTTAGAAAAAAAAATCACCATATAACTCCTATGATAAAGCTTCTATGACTGTGCATCTGTAAACTCAATTAAGGAAAACTTATTTAATTTACTATCCTATCAGCATTACAGTTACAAACTGTAATTTTAAACTCCCATTGTTCTAAAATATGCTGCCATAAAACATGATGCTGATAGCTATTAAATGCCATTACCCTCAGCATGTTTCCTTGGGCTTGATCCTTCCAATCACGAGTTCTTTGAGAAGGACTTTGGACACAGACAATCACTCATATATACCTAAATCTCAGATTAAAGCTTATGCCAAAAAAGAAATCTCATGCAAATCAGATATTAAATATGTCCTTCAAGAACTAGTCTGTTATAAAAACAAAAAAGACAAACATTTTGGATAGTTTTAGTGCTGACAAATTAATGTGATTAAAAAATACAACTTTTCCGATACACAAATCTGAAATTATTAGACCTAAATTTTACAAAAAAAATTTATAAACTTTTTTAAGAAGTGTATTCCTTTCCTCCTCTGTACAAACTAAATTAAGAAAGCTGTAAAACCCAACCAACAATTCTTTCACTTCTTTTTTTAACCTACGCAGAATGACACGTCTTCACATGAAATGTATAGTTTTTTTTGCTGCTTCTGAATAATTTTTAAGGATATAGTTGGTCAGCAAAAAAGCATGCAGCTGTAGTTCTTAAAAAAAACTAAAAGAAACTGTTGTTCTTTTTAAACCAGGTTCAGAAAGGGGAATGGACTAGTAAAATTATTTTAAGAAAAAAGTGTTGCAGTTTTAGGTATCAAAGTACACAGACAAAGATATGAAACATATATTAAAAAACAACTTACTTTTATTTAAAGAAAAAAGCCATAACTATTCCTACTGCTGGAGAAATGGATAACAATATAGTATAACAATAGATTTTTACTTTTATACTGAAATTACCACAAAGAAGTTTCTTTCCTCAAGATGTCTCTCTGATAACAAAGGCAAACTGTATAAACAGATTCAGAAATTTCTAGTAGTGTAACTGTTTTTTCTTGTGTAAAAAATGTCAACAATATATTTGATTCTATTATTAATAACATCACTGTATCGATTTTGATAGAACTAAGCACAGAGTGTATTGTGACACACATACTAACACAATTATAGCAACCTAATATCAACTAGGTTATTAACTTGATTATCTGCTGTGGAAGCCAGCCTGCAGTTGGTGCTTCTAATAGCATGCTAGGTAGTTTTTAAGTTCTCCCTCAGTAGGTAATCAGAGGATCTCTTTTACTTTCTCTTTGTGTTTTCTTTTTTTTTTTTCTAACCATAAATATTTCAAAACAGGCAAATCTGTAAGTGTTGCATGTTAAGAAGGCTTCTTTAGTTTTCTCTCAGTCAACTGACCTGGGCTGAACATCATTATGTGGGAGCATGGGCTGCATTCAGTATCAAATCCACTTTTTGCTGCAAATGCTGAAGTTCCTAAGCTTTATTAAGTAGAGTCTGCTCTTCTCCTTCTTGTAGACAACTTCACAGCAGTGTCTCCTGTCAAATCTGTTTTCCAGGTGAACACCAATGTATCTGTATTCCTCCATTTGTTCTCCCATGATGTTAATTGAAAGGAAAATGTTTTTGTTTCTTCTGAAATCTACAATCATCTCCCTTGTTCTGTTCACATTCAGGATAAGTTTATTGTTTCCACAACATGCTACAAACCAGTACACCTCCTTCCATACTCAGCTTCCTGCCCATTTTTGGCGCTATTTAATGACTTCTGAATTATCTTTATTTCTGCCGCTGACAGGAGTCTGTCTTGACAGGGAATTGAAGGTGTACAGAATAAAAAAGGAATGATGAAGTTACAAACCTCTGTGTTGCTTCTGTGCTGCTGATTACCTAGTTAGACACTTGTCCCTTTAGTCTCACAAACTGGCCTGTTTGTGAGGTAATCATTGATCAGGATGATTGTTAATGCTTCCACCTGAATCTTCTGAAGTAAATCATGTTAAATCATGATAAACACACAGGAGAAATCAAAGAGCATTTAAACAGGTGAATAATAGCATCTTCCACTCCAACTCTACAGCGGTAAGCAAATGCAGGGCGTTCTGATAGTTGCTTGTTTACTTGCCTCGATGGACTAGCAGGAGGCTCTCCAGGAATTCATATTGTGAAATGTTAGTGCAACAAGTCTATAGTATTTTAGGACTGTTGGCTAAGTATGCTTAGGTGTCAAACAAGGCAGGAGGTCTTCTACATCACTGGAAATGTCTCCTTGGTCAGGCTAAGGTTGAAGAGTTGCTGTAGAATCCCTCAGATCTGCTCATACAAAGGATTTTAAGACTCTGGGGCTGACACATGGTGCCATTCTCTCCATTTAGTCTTTTCAGTTACCAAGTTATGATTTGGTTGATAACTGCATAGAAGCAGGAGGTTCATGAGCAGAGGTGGAGGATAAAACATCAGAGGTGTGAGAAGGAAGCTTTAGGTCAAAGGATGGTGGCACATCTACTTGATTGTGGGAAGGAGAGAGGTATGCAGAGCTTGTTCCTGAACTGAAACTATTGAAGAATGTGATCAGTTAACTGGATCTGTCCAGGCTTTCATGTCTCTAATTCTTGTTCTGTTTGCTGCCTGTAACATTCTTCATCCAGTGGAAAAAAAAAAAAAAAAGCTGGAATGACAACATATCCCTAAGTTTGTTCTGGTTGAGCTTGCTTTCTCCTGGGGACTCAGTTTATTATTGGGGAAGCATCTCACAGTAGTCTTACTTTTGAGATGTAAGATGAGTCCTTGACGTTTGCATAAAACTAGTCCAAAGTGTTGTCTTCTCTGATAAAGCAGATGAAAAACTATTATTGTAATGTTGTAAGTGGAGCATAGAGTGAGATGTGATTAAAACCACCAGTTATTGCAACCAACATTTAGCTGTTATGTATAAAGCTTAGCATTAACCCAACCGATGGCTTTATACAGTGTTAGCAAAAGGTGAAATGTAAACAGTTGCACAAAAAACACTGGTGCACTCTGGGTAAATATTACGGATTTAAACTAACTGGACTGCTGAGGTGAAATTCAACAGTAAGATGCTCTGGATGACACCATCTGCACAGCAAACCAACCTACCTTGAGTGTTTCAGCCTTGTTTTAATCTCTATCTGCTGATGTGTTCAGAAATCCTGACAAAGAGACAGTGGAGTAAAACATATGATCCTTGAACCATGTTTCTGTAATAAACAATATACTACATTCCCGATATTCAGACGGAGTCCTTGCTAGGGATTTACTCAGTTGGGACTATTTGAAGTGGTTGAAGTATTATTTCATTTTTAAAACATTCTGCTGCACAGCATCTAACACCAGAAAGAAAAAGAAAAAAACAACAACAAACAAACCAAAAAATTCTGAAAAAAATATATGATCCACTAATGGAGGAACTTAAGTTCTTTATAAAAATATTATTAGAAATAGCCACCTTTAGCAATTCATAATTCAATTACTAATTTCCCCAGTCCATCACCATCCTTTCCAGGGCACATCAGATATATCTGGGGAACAGATCGATGCAGCAATTTCAATTATGACATATTAACACATAATTAAACAATGTTGGATAAATATGTGTAAGTAAATAAAAATTATATTAAACATTTCAGTGGATTTTTTTAACCATCGAATTGCGCACATTGCAATTACAGAAAAGCTAAATTGAAACCATACAATTTTGAAATTTATTAGATAAAAAGTTTGTACGCTTTGCTGAGGTGGTTTTTCGGTCGTATCAAACTGTTATGTTTTCCAAATCTGCAATGGAAACCCCTTTTTTCACATCAAATGAGTCTGCCTTGTTAAAAATATGAAGAAGACTGCAAGTAGATGGAAGATGATGGCACCGACTAGAGCCGTGGCTGAAATATGGATATACTTTAGTTGTTGTTCTTTTCACAAACGTATTCACAAGCAGTTTTATTTGTAATAGTTATTTCATAGAATAGAATAGAAAATTCCTTAATTTTCCCATAATGTGGACATTCTGGTGTTTATAGCAGCAAAAAGATTATAGAAAAAGTGGTCACACAAATGTGGACCTTAGGAAAATGTATAAGAATAACATAATAGTGAAGATTTAAAAGATAAACAATAAAATACTAAATACAATTAAAAAAAAATTAAACAAAAACTGCAACTGCGAAACTGTACAATTTGGAATTTAGTTGAATATTGACATAGTTTTGGATACACTTATAATTCAAATAGCTAGTGACTATTTGACCATCTTGTTTGATATTGTTACTAGTTAGTTTGCACAGTATACTTTGTTGTTTTTCAGAGCTGTTAGGGTTTTAATAATGAGATCCCTTGATGAGATCCACTCCAAAACGCTGACCTCTGTAACCGTGACACATGTTTACATAGGGTAGACATAAGGGAGTAAAGTAGGCCAGGAGCCTGCCTGTCTCCTTTTACCTTAGAGCCCATTTTACAATCATCTCCTACAGACTTGATTGATAGCAGCCATCTCATTAACACCACAGCAGTCCATGGCCTTCGACCAGTGTCCTGTAGGTACATCCTCTCTCACCTAGACTGCTGAGTTGTGATTACATGTCCCCCTGGTAAGTAACTGTACTACAAAGGAAGAAAAACAGAACCTAATACTTTTCTGCCATCACATTACTTCCAGAAGCGGGGAGAGAAAATTTAAAAAGGCAAGTGGAGAATGGGGCATGGGAGAGAGGTTAGAAATAAGGTGTTGGTTGTGATGGGAATGATTTATTAGTGTAGCAGGACACTTAATAATTACTTAACACACACACACATAGATCACCTTTACAGTATTTCTGTCAGGAGACGGCGAGAGAATGGAAATGATATGTGATTGATGCCAGGAAGCACAGGCACAGCCCAGGGGGAAAGCAGTGCAAGGTCTTACTTATAAAAACATCAATCAGGGAGCATGGTCTGTGAAACCACGGGTTGTGAAACACCACTAGGTCCCCCCACCCCCAGTGTCTGCAGCGTGAACCAGGCTCGCCTCAAAGAAAAAAATGGTCACTGTTGCTCTCTTAATGATGACCATGACGACATTTGTGGTTGCAATTAAAGGAAACATCTCATTCCACTGTTTACCTTAGCTGAAAATAACACACACCTTTCAATTAAACTAACCACATTAGAACTGCAATTATTGTTTATGAACTTGATATAAACGCTGCATGTGCAAAGGGATTCCTATCTTAGCCTTCATGGAAGCACAGCCCACTCACTCTATAATACAGGATAGATAAGACAAATCTCTGAGGCAGATCTAAAACATGACAAAATTATTTCGATCTTAAATACTTGAGTGGACATAAACTTTGCAGAGCCTCTAAAATCAATTTCGATTCATACAAATTTAGTCACACAGGCATAACTGACACACAAGAACATCCATAAACAAACTGCCTTTGAAACCCCTCTTAACACAATCAGGCCAAGTCCTGTATAGCTGTGTACAATTGACTTTGTTTGTTAAGAAAAGAGAATATGAGTTTAAAGCACATTTTCATAAGCAAAGAGAAGTACTGTATCTTATTTCTTCTGCGTTCCGACAGGTAAAAGAAGGAAATCTCTCTATTTTAGACAGTTAACATGTGGTGCTAAAGTCATGTAATTTTGCAGAGAGCCCCATACACAGTCATCCTCTGCAGATAGGACATTTTCAGTTTGAGCTTTACATTATTTAGTGAAAAATTAAAGTAACAGGATAACCATAACCATTTTTAGTGTAAGCTTTGTCAAAAGGGAAAGTTTTAAGCCTAGTCTAAAAGTAGATTGGGTGTCTGTCTCACAGATTAACCCTTTAACTGCAAATGGTCAACATTTATTTGATAAGGCAGTAATAGGGTTAAGGTTGGTGCCTGCAAGAGGAGGGCCTGATAACTAAGATATAACTAAGGGAACCACTAGTAAACCTGCAGAGTGAGTGTGAAGTGTTCTGTTTGTCAAACTCAGAACAGTAGGATCCAGTATACAGTACCAGGCAGACAGACACATTTCTGAAAAGGTTTATTAGAAACGGATCTAAAGTGAACAGTGTTGGCGTCTAAGGCAGGAACCTCCGCAGGAGGAGACAACAGGTTAGTGACCACGTCTATCTGGAGGTGGATGATTATGGATGCGTGAGTCACTAACCTTGTTTTATAGTTGAGTCCGAGCTCAGATGATGAGGTTGCTTTCAGTTGGTCGGCTGCCAAGAAGACGCAGCAGGCGCCGCCCAGACAGTCCCAGACGTTGAAGTCTCAGAGGTCAGAGGAAAGGCAGGAGATCAGAACTAAGCAGACGGAGGAAAGCAGAATAATCCAAAGGACAAGCCCAGGCCAGTACTCTAGACATGCTTGGTGATCAGAGCCAGGGAATCACTTCTAAGTGAGGAGCATTTGAAAATTCTACTCTGGATTTAGCTAAAAGCCAAAAGACAAAAACAAGAAAAAGGAACAACTCAATAAATTCTATTAAATAAAAACCAAATATATAAAATCCAGCTTGTTATGAGAAAAGAATATAACTAGTTTTCCATTTTGTTGTTATCAGAAATGTGGAATTTCGATACAGACTCTTACAATTTAAAAGACAGGATCAAACACAAAAGGCCACATAGTTTAAAAAACTTAAGTTTTTCCGTCACTAAACATCAATAACTGAGCTCACCACCCACTTTGTCATACTAGTCATATAGCCTCTAGGTTTTGTGTTTCTTAGTAGAGTTATTTACAAGGGACTATTCTGCTCATTATTTTTACCTTCAGAAAGGTCATTTGTCAAGCCTCTTTTAATTGGGTTATTTTTCATGGGACAAACACAGCCCTCTGGAGAGTATTTCATTTAGAATGTTGATAAGCACCTGATTGTTCATGTGTCTGGCTTCTATTACATGAGGAGAACTGTGATTCTGAAAATATTAGAGCATAAAAATTTGCATTTTATGCTCTGACGCCTTAGAAATTGACATGTCTTTGGTTGAGAAGGGCCTCAATCTAGTGCCTGTTTCATTTGGAACATTCAATAACTGCATACATTTCCATATGGGAGGACATTTGTGGGTTTGTTTTAATGGATTGTATTTTACCTTTCAATATTCAGACTGCTTCATTTGAGATTTCCTTGAAGGAAATATAAAAAGCACTTATGCTTCTTCTTGCCAACTATTTGCATTGCATTACAGTGCAGGTGTACTGGCTAGGGTCTGGAACCATTTTAATGAACAACCTTGTTTTAATTAACTTCAAGTTAAAATGGCGTGAAATTGAAAATGATTATTGCCAAAGTAAACATCCCTAATTAGGAAATGAGGAGTATAAGTAAATTATTTGATAAGTATTGTTTATTTGGAGCTGTGCATCACCTGGTTTGAGTTAAGAGGTAATCTCCACAGGACAAACTGAATACTCAGTGGCAGACAATCTCATTTTGACTTAAGTGGAAGAAATTAGTGTAATGACTAATTATTTTTAGATTACTTTTTAATGCTTAGGCAAGTGCAGACTTTCTGCACCTGTAATTTTTGCAGATTGCAGCTCACCAAACACAGAGGAGTATTATTGACCCTTACTCAGTGATCACAAATAAATAGGGCTAAAATTAAACATCCAGCTCATAGAGTGTGATGATTAATTGATTTGGGTACACAATAACAAATGCAGAACTTTGGAAAAAATGTACCCTTTTTTGTTTGTTTATGTTATTTTTACAAAAAGATTAAAGGTTTTAAAAATAATATAATGTTTTATAAATAATATGTACTCCTTAATGAATAATACAGTTCAAGTCTGACTAGACTATTTTTGCATTTCAAAGTTTATCCAAAATTAAGGTGGTCCTATTTCTTAAAATCATCCAAGCATATTTCATTCATACAGTTATACAATTACCTTGCATACTTATACACAAATATATCCATATATATCTATATATATATATATATATATATATAGATATAAATGGATATATTTGGAGACCACCCATGGTGGGTGAGGAAGGCTCTGGACCATCATGACCACTGTAAGAGGATTCCAGTATATCCACTATATATATCTATATATATATATCTATATATATATAGATAT
>NW_015152074.1:81134-81983 GCF_000732505.1 Cyprinodon variegatus | reverse complement strand
TATATATATATATATATATATATATATATATATATATATATATTTATATACAGTGGTCAAGATGGTCAAGAGCCAATTTGAACACTAAGCGGTTGATTACTAAAACCGAATTTACCTTTATTTCACTTATTTTTTGTGCAGAATATCATCTTAATCCCATTTGTGTGTTTTTTCACTGACAAAATTGAAATGAAACAGATAGCTTTTGCATTTACTGAATTTTATTACCGTAGTATGCAAGTTTAATTACAGTATACTGAGCTGTGCTCAGACATAAGTCTGGTAGCCTACGAAAATGATAACACGCTGTGCGTCGGCTCTGCTGTGCCGCCTGAGCATTTTTTTTTATGAATCTGAAAATAAAGTTTGAAACAAATGCTTAATCACAGCACAGTACTGAGCAGTGTGCGGACATAACTCTGGTAGACTACAGTAGGCCTATGTAACTTATTCTGTGCGTCGGCTCAGCTGTGCCGCCGGTGCATTTTTTCAACATGTCTGAAAATAAAGTTTGAAACAAATGGTTTCATAGAACAACAACATAGAAGATAACTGCATAGGCTACAGAAAATTAAAGTTAGCCTACCTCTGTTTTGTGTTACGGATCTGCTGCGCTGCATTAAGAAATCATTTAACATATTTATCAATGGTTCCCTGGATCAAAGTGTTGTCCAACACCGAGTTCACTTCCTTTTCAAATGTTAAAGGTTAAAAGTTTTTGAAACAAACATGCAGGAGACCAGTCTTTAAAATGCAAACTGCATTCCTCATATCAGCTCTGAAAGGGACAACAGTCTCCTCTTTCTTCATCCCCATCCTCCTCCCCCTTCTCGCTGCATGCAGCACTGG
>NW_015152074.1:59875-79935 GCF_000732505.1 Cyprinodon variegatus | reverse complement strand
GGGATACAAAGTAGACTAGAACTAGAAAACTTGAGTCTACTCTGAACAGAAGTTGCCAATTGAAACAAAAGGTTCTTTTCTTTAGGAACATTCTGATCATCATTCTGATTGACATCCAAGTACACATCGATTCGGATCTTTAAAGTAAAATAATCTGGACTGTGCACCAGTGCAATTTTCAGTGTGAAATTTTTCCACCATTTTTCTGAAAAATTGCAGTTTTGCACATGCATAAATGCACAAAATTAAAATGCACAGAATGCTTGGTACATGTATCCACACGTCATGATTGAATAAGTGTCTATGTAAACAGAGATTTTGAACATCCAGTCAAACAAGATTTAGATCAGATTGGGGAAATTTTGCTCATGGAAAGGTTGCCAGTGTCAAATGCTGTGCTGAGGTCCAACAGAATTAGGAATGAGGTTCTTCCACAACTTGTATTAATGTGTATATCGTTAAACATTTTGACAATATCTCAGTGCTGTGGTGAGCACAGAAGCCAGACTGAAAGATATCAAAATGGTTTGTCATTGTGAAGAAGCTATTTGACTGTTCAACAGTCATCATTTTGCTGATGAATGGAAGGTTGTTCAGTATTTTGCAATAGTGATTAATCTAATTTTTTCTTTTTCCAGTGAATTGATAACAGCTCTTTGAAGAGCCTGGGGGAAAACACCTGATGAGATAGATGAGTTCACTATTTGAAACAGGTCAGGCTCAATAACAGGTGAAATATTTTTTAAAAGGGTTGCAGGGAGGCTATCATATCAGCAAACAATTACTTGGATAGAATAACGTTCTTAATAAACAAATACATTAAACACTAAATAAAACAAGAGGTTGTAAGACCTCATATATTTCACACATACATGCAACATGAACAAAGTAGAGTCAACTTGGACTAGAAACTGTGATATTAGAGAAACAAATGAGAAGGCTGTACAGTAGCTGTCAGGTTTTGTCACCTATATTCACAGCAAACATAGACAACAAGCTTAAGTCGAAGTCTGGTATGCAAGGTCTTGTATAAAAAGAAAACTTGCCTTTAAGTTGAGTACACCTGTGCATGTTGAAACATCATAAAGCAAACTTATTTTAAGCCAAAAACCCTTGTTGTAGCGCATAGTTTAATTCACAACAGGTGAACTAAAATTCAGGCAACAGGAGGAACAGAAAAAATTGCTGATTCTCAGAATGCAATTTGAGCAATGGTTCCAGCTGTTGTTAGATGGTGTTTTTGAAAAAGCGTAGAGCTGCCAGGTCAGAAACTGCAAGAAGATTGCTGGTTAGGTTTAACATAAGTCAGTCAAAATGGAAGTGACAAAAGAGGGTCAATAGAATCTACCTTTGTCATGAAATGCGGACAGAGTGACCCAGTATTCAAGGAGAGACAGTCAGTAGGAAAGTTCAAAACGTTTATTAACAAAACAAAAACTAAAGTGGAGCTGTGACACTGCAGGAGGGGGGCGAGGCACCGCCCAATCTCAGACATTCTGCAGGAGAAACACAGGTAAGTGACCACGATCATCTGACAGAAGATGATTATCTGAGTTGGCCACTTACCTGGTTTAACAGTCCAGTCCAAGAATGTCCCCAAGTGCTGCAGTCCCAGAGGACATGCTGGAAGCCCATCCTGGTCAGGGATCCAGAACAGACAGGAACAGACAGAAACAGGATCCAGATCAGGCAGGAACAGAACTGGTGGCAGGATCCAGACTTCCAGGCAACCACAAGTTCCCAGGCGGGTTCAGAGTCTGACATGGTCCGAAAGCGTGACCAGGTGGTCACGCACAGGAGCAGGTGCACCGGGGAGGAACAGTGGACGATCAGGGGACGAGACAAACACAAAAACCGTCTTTCCACTATCTGCCAGGAACCAGGGCATGAACCAAGGCAAAAACTCAACAGACAGACTAACAGAAAGACAAGTAATGATCTGGCCCTGAATGCTCGGGCTGAACTGAATATAACCAAGAGGAAACAGGTGAGAGGAATAAATTATAATGAGGCAGGGAGGGAAAACGACAGGTGAAAGGAATGACTAGTTAAGGGAGAGCAAAGAGGCCAGTTCATGACAATCTTTTACATTTCCTGGTTTCTTAAGTATTTTTGAAGACTTTGCACATTTTTGATACTATACTCTAATAGCTGTACCGTCTTTAAACCAATTAACGGCTACTGCCATGATATGGTTAAGGAATAGTTTCAGGAACTCTTGCTGGACATGTCCACACCCCTTTAGAGGTCTAGTGGTGCCCCTTTCTTGACATATCAAAACTGTTTTGTGGCAAAAGGGAAGCATCCTGACATCAGGTGGACCATCATAATGTTTTATCGGACTAGTATGTAAAGCATTTAAAGCCTGAATTGTAAGAAAAGGTTCTCATTGAAAGACTGTAAGGCATGAAGTTTTACCTCCCACTACCCACCTCATGAATATTTGCAATTTTCTATGCAGTTGGCCTTGCTTATTTTTCAGCTGGGAGGTAGGTACTTGACTCACATTATCAAAAATAAACTTGAGCTCTGCAAAACACTGAATAAACATAGCTTTTATATGTTCACACTTATTTATATGCAGCTCGTTGGCCTGTTGCGATTTGTCTAAATGAATCTAAAATCAGTGATAGTTCTGTGAATCATCAGTGTTAAATTGACCAACACGGTGTTAGTGTTAACAGATTAGCCTGAGGCCATGCAGTTTAATGGCATAGACAATTCACTCTCCTCTTTGCTTTGCCTTTTACATTATGCAGGTACAGCTATTTAAGCGATAAAAATTCTTTCCACATATAATGTACCGTAAGTTGTGCAGATACACCATGTACTTACATATAGGGGTGAATTTCACTGTGTTTGATTATTCTTCAGTACTAAATATTTCATAGGTACATTCTGTGGGCACAGTGGCTCAAAGCTTGAAGGAAGAATGTTACTTTGCGCCCAGCAGGGCTTTCTGTGATCAGTTTTTTGTAACTATATTGTGAAGCCAAATAATGAATACAACCACTTGTCAGTTCACCTTCCTGAATTCTCCAAAGTTGAGGGGGGAACCAGAAAGTTTTTTGACATATAAATCAAGATAATATAATGTAATATCACCCTTAAAGGTTTTTTTTTTGTTTGTTTTATGTTATCATTTAACTTGGTTATGTGAGTTATAAACATTATCTATGTGTTAAGATTTGCTGCTTTAAATTAACAAATTTTAAATTTACCAGATTTATTCATTAATTTTTAAATTATCAATGTGACAAAATAATACAATAAGTGTATTTTTAAAGAATTTAAATCAAGACATCAATCTTCAGATTGATGTTTTATTGGTTTATTGGTTTCTTTTCCATTTTGTGTTATCTTTAAGCAGTGTTGAATTTTTTGAGTTACTCTCTGTCCCCTTGTGCCAGTCTCCTTTCCCCTCGCTCCCTTCTAATTACTTCTATCCACACCTCCTCCATATCAGCTGATAAGCCATCTTTGTTCTGTCTCCCATATATACACCTCCTGTGCAGTTCCTCGTTGCTGGTTTCTCATTGTTACTTTGCTCCTCATGTGTGTTTTCCCTGATGTCTCCTGGTTGTTGGTTTTCTGTATTTTGTTTTTGAATTTTGCTTCTGTTGCCTTTGGATCTTCATTAAATCAGCAAAAACACATATATGCCTCCTTCTACTCTGTGTTTGGGTCCACAACCACATCCACCACCTGTTGACCTCTGCTCTCTAATAAAATGCGGGAATACACAGAATTTCATGATCAAAATGTAACAATATGCCGTTGGGTTACTGTTTTTAAAGTTTTCCATCATGCAGGGAGCTAAAAGTTTAGGAAAGAATTGAAAGAAAGTAAAGGTTATAATGATTGAAGAGTAACAATATCACTATTCTTTGAGGCTGCTCAGAGTCTAAAAAGGTGCTGCAGATGACAATACCCGAATGAATGTTTCATTGTTGAACAGATTTTTTCAGATGAAAAGCTAGACAATTCTGACTCAGAAGAGAAGGAGATATCAGAAGGAGAAAATGGGGAGGACTCAGAGCAGGATGTTGGATTAACCACAGAAAAAAAAGACAAACAAGGGGTACCTTCTAAATGAGGACTCAAGGTGTATATGAGGACTGCAGGAGGGTTAAGAAAAGGTTAAGAAAGCTTAACACATATTAAATAGGGTCAGCTTTGTTATGAAACTGTCCCTACACCTCTGGAAATGATTTTATATTAAAAAAAAAACTTCATTAAATGGACAACCCTGAGAATTCTTTATTGTTGAAAAAAAATGTCATTGTTATCTCCCACTTCATCCAGGACCGGGTCTCTGAGGCAGCAGTCTCAGCAAAGACTCCCAGACACCTCATCCAGCTCTGCTTAGGGAAGTCCAAAGCACTACCATGCCAGCTGAGAGACACAATCCCTCAAGCATATCCTAGGTCGTCCCCCGGGCTGGAGGGAGGCATCCAAAAAAGATGTCTGAGCCACCTCATTTGACTCCTTTCAAGTCAAAGAAGAGATGGAGGAGAAGAAGCTCTACTCCAAGCCTCTCCCAAATGACCAAGCTCCTTACTCTATCTCTAAGGGAGTGCCTTCAAGATAGGTTATCTTAAGCCAAAGGCTTCACCAGATCTGCAGCAAGATGGACCACTACAGGAGATCCTTACAGCCAACTGGCTAATTTATCAACAACAATTAATTAAGACAAAACATACATGAGTTCCAGCATCATTTGATTTACCTTTGAAATCTATAAAGTATGTTTGCTTTGCTTGAATTGAATTAAACTAAATTACATTGAAATTAATCTGATAAGTATCTTTAGTTTATGAGTAAAGACTTCTCATAGATTTGTTTTTCTATTGTTTTGGTATAGGATTATTGCTCTTTCTTAGAATCTTGTTTTCTTTTTGTTTTCTGATCAAATGCCTCATGGTTGTCATCAAATATCCACATAATCATCTTTTGGTGCCGAATAATACAGCACTCACAGGCACAGCTGAGGAAACACTCAATTGGAAGCCTGTGAGAGAAAAATAAATACTACTCTCACTAAAACTGGGTGTGACTTTAGAAAACGCAGCTCAGAAATGAATAGATTTTCTAAGGTTTTTGGAGTGAAGTAATTTTGACCAGATATAAGAAGTGAATCATAAAACTTTCAGGTGTTGATATGGATTTCGCAACTGCTGAAATCTAAGTTAAACAGTGAATTTGCATATAAGAGACTTTTGGTCAGATCAGGTCTCTACACTTCATAAAATGCTCATCTCTGCTATAATATTTCGAAACCAAAGAGCTGAAGTAATTTATTAACACAAAACAAATGGTTCTATCTGTGGGACAGAAGGTGCACAAAATCTTGGACTGAAGTGTGGTAAATTCAATCAAATATAGGGTGAAATTTTACAGACATGTTTGAAAAACAAGTACATTACTGAAAAGTTTGTTTACTAGGAGTGTATTCATACCTACTATGTTTGGACCCCTTTAAACAGACAAGAGTTTCTTCATCCAAAACTTTTGTGTAAAACAGGTGTGAATGTACTCAAGTGAACCAAGCAACCAGGTCTAGAAGTATTTTATGAGTTGGGTCTCAGATTCCGGTGTGGCTCTCCTCTGTGGTGAATATGAACCACCTTCGAACTTACCCCATTACTAGTGATGTTATGCAATGAGCCGAGGCTTTGAGGCGTGTGTCGAGTAATGGAGGGGGGGTTTCCAAAAAGCGTGTGTCGAGATTCATTGATTTATTTAGAGGAGGGGCCAAAATTGATGACGTCCAAAGCCTTGCTACAGTTATACCATGTGACCACTTCGGGAAGTTGGTCAGAAAGCGCAAGAACTTCGGCAGGCATTTAAATAGCCTTTAAATAGCTTTTGCTCATCATTGCCCAATTGGAACAAGCACTTTCACTGTCTGCTTGTGCTTATTTCACCAGAATTGCAGTAAAATTGTGTACCTTAAATGATTGTTCTCTTCTAAGACATCTTTCACACACAAAAAACAAACAAAAGATTTTCTTATACACACTGATCATTAACAATTTCAAAGGAACTTAAATTGGAAAAGAAACACAATTGCAAAAAATCACAGATTTTATTACTAACTCTAGCTCTGCACTCCACCATTAGGTGGTGACATGTTCACATGAGGGTTCATTAACTGTGGGGATTGTTGAAACAATTTGGCCAAACGGTTCAATGCCTCATGAGACTTCATCTCACCATCATCACCAATTACAATTTTTTTTTTTTTAATTCAAGTTACAGTAAGAACCCACTGTGGCAGAGCCTATGATAGAAAATGTATTAATGTTAAAAAAGTACCTGATAGGCTGTATTTTGCTTAGCAAACCTGCTGCCAGAATGATGGGTCAGGGGACGCAGATTGCATTGTCTCTCTACTGTCTGGCAGCACCTATCACCAACAGTGTTTCAAAATCAAAAATACAAGGTCAGGTAACCTACAATGAATGAGCTACTTCTAACACTCAGTGATTTTGCAGCTGTAACACATAACAGCACAAACATTCATAGCAGAAATGTGGCACACAGAACCTTCATGATACAGTAGTTTCCCTCCATTCTTGGGTCTTTGCTATGTTTCGACCCAATCATTTCTCTTCAGTTGGTGTTCACTTGCAAAAACTACATATTATGAATAAATCTAGACCCAACAAGCAGGCAGTGGTTTCAATACACTCTATGTAAAAATATCATACTGCACACAGTATTTTTAAGCCTTTTAGTCCATTAATTATGATAATGTTTTTAAATACAGTTAAAGAAAACATGACTGTTGAGAAAGATTAGAATATAAAAGCTAACCCCCAAACATTTTAAAATCAGAAATGGGGGCTTAATGAAAATGTGTTTAATACAGTACCAGCTCAGAATTCATTCTTTTATAAACATTCATTTAATCTAACAAATTACCCTTATTGGAATTTTCTATTTTGATTTATTGAATATGACTGTATAACTGATTTGGGGAACATGCATTCCTGACACCGCAAATACAATACCCTATCAATTACTACTAAGTATTTGTTTCTTTTAGTATTGTACACAATGATATTTGCAAGTTAATATATTGTGCAGCTCTAATCAAAACACCAAGATACTTTAAGTAAAAGTGCAGTTTCTTGAAGCACAAAGTAAATCTGAACACTTACTTCAAGCATTTTAATCGTAATACTGTTTTATCTTAGAATATAATTCTGAAGTGTCTCAGTAACTATTTACTGTGTAAGACTTTTAGCTCTTTTAGTCTTAGCAAACAGCAAGCAAACATGCATCAAATTATTTCACTCCCTCCTCAGCAGTGACTCCAGGGGCATAATCACAATTTTTTTTAAAGTCAGGTGTGTGGAGGTAAGAAAATACCTAAAAGTCTCTTGGACAAAGTTTTAAAACCGCTGCCCTAGACTGCTGCGAGATACTTAGAGGGCTCTCCCTCAATCTGCTAATCTCTGATATTCTTCATTAATGTGCTAATTGCATTTGATGTTAACATAAATTGTTGACATTAACTTTGTGATACCTTATTTTTTTATCATTCAAAGAAAGTCTATGGGCCATAATATTTGATGATTAGTTGTATGTGTTGTGGATGGAATCATTTCAAACAACACTGAAACAAATTAATTCCTTGTTGACATTAGTTTTGAATTACTTTAAAATGACTGTTAAAATAGCTTTTTTAAAAGGGAGTGGTTTATTACTGCTTTCAACATTTGGCTGCAATTTCAGTGACCTAATGCAATCAGCTTGTTATATTAAATAAATTTGACATTATTGCATTATAATATGGACTGTATTCTATTGAATTTAACATAATAAATAAGACTGGACTGGAATGAGTTGGATATGAATTGACTTTGTTAAATTCTATGCCACTAGATATGAACTGAACCATTTTGTCCTTTCAAGTCTTTTTAGATTATATTTCTTAATGAATTGATGTTATATACATGTAGTGAATTGACCTGATTTTAGTGGTAAAATAAGCACAGATGTCATGCATGTTCACATCTTACAGTCTACCCCTCTTCCTCTTAACAAATTTCTGTTGAAATGAAGGAAAAACAACATTGCCCTTCATTTTAATGAAATTAAAATCTACCTGCAAAGTGATAGGAGAAAACAAACCCTTGTAAAGACATTGATTCATGTCTAAATGTGGTTGAAATGCTGTGAAAATTAAACAAGATTAGGCATCAAAAAACATTTTTTTTTCTTTAAATGACCTATGTAAATTGAAGGTATGCAGAGCAGTTAGGTGTTTATCTAGGAAGTGTTGCATATATAAAATGGCGGATTTTAGTCTGGAAAACATCCTCTGTAATAAGCAAATCCAAAAACCCCACAACACAACTTTACACTCTCAAGGCAACGGCCTCCGAGAACACCATATTTCATGCCTAAAATACATCAAGTTCAATAACTGACCACTTCCTGTCTAATATATTCCATCTTTTGACAGCTGCCAACAAGGTAATAAAGTAAGGTAGTTATTCAAGTCACCTGTCAGGTTGCAGCAGATAGCCTACCTTTCAGGAAGTGTCAAAACTGTGGAGCAAATACAGCAGCAATATGGCAGAAACTGAGCTGTCTTCTGGTTTAAAACATTGATCTAGTATCTGTAATTAATCTGATGCAACAAGTTTAACAATCTTAGTCTGCATTGCTAAGAATGATCAGTTTGTGGTAGGTGTCAAATGTCCTGAAGAGGGTTTATCTGTAAATTGGTGGTATTCTTTTTTTAAGAGATTAACATCAAAAGTTTCAAAAGTAACACTGTCTGTGAAGTTATTATTTTACACTTTTCTAAATATCTCATAAATACATCACAGAGATTTTTAAGACATTTTTATACAACTATGAATGTTTAACTCTTGAGATTTAATGAGGGTTACATTTAAATCAGATAATTATTTACTGGCAGCTTCTCTCTTGATTTCTTCCCTTTTTATAAAACTGATAAGTGGTCAAGCTCAGAACACAAGGATCCAGTATTCAAAGCGGACATAAGTTAGAATTCTCAGAACATTTATTAAAACCTGAATCGGAGTGAGTGACATCGGCATCCAAGGCAGGAACCTCTGCGGGTGGAGACAGGAGGTTAGTGACCACGTCTTTCTGGAAGTGGATGATCACAAACGAGTTGAGTCCCTAACCTGGTCTTATAGTTTGGTCTGAATCCAGAGGGTGAGGATGGTTCCAACCAGCCGGCTGCCAACGTGGAGCGGGAATCGCTGCCCAGAGAGTCCCAGATGCTTAAGTATCAGTGGTCGGAGGACAGGCAGGAGATCAGAACTGAGCAGACGAATGTAGGCAGGATAATCCAGAGGGCGAAGCCAAAGCCGTTGTCGGTGACATGCTTGGTTTTCACCGCCAGGAGTTCAGAGATCGGATGAGGTGCCGAGGGTTGGGTTTAGAGTTGCCCTAATCGAGCATTGATACATGCCAAGTGCTGTATATTGATCTAAAAATACTTAATATACAGTAGAGTATCTCAAATTAAGTCAATACTTGGGTCAAAAGTTACACAGTATTGCTATAAAACTTTTTTTGTTTTTACTGCAGTTACTATTCATTCACAATGTTACTAAATTAAAAATCCTATTTCTAGAGAAATGGTTTCTAAAATTTCTATACTTAGATATTTGGCATCAATGCTGAAATATCGGTAACCAGAGACAGCAGTTGCTTATGGGCCCATGACACCTTAGGGGCCCCATCACTGACACCTGGTGGGTCCCCTACGCAATCATAGACTAGGACATCTTCCTCTTAAACCCACCTGATACTGAAGTGACTGACCGCACCGGCCCGTATTTATACACAGTAAATGTTGCAGTGTTAAAGTAAAACTCAAGAGTATATTTGGTCCCACTCTGAATTAGTGTGGGACCAAATATACTCTCAAAGTGTTACTTTAACACTGCAACATTTACTGTGTACCGCAACACATGCCAGATTTCAACATGATGATGAGCCGTTTAAACTCGACACCAATAGCAAAGCAGACTGTGGTATTTTTAATTACTATGTTAATAAGTGTGTATAGTTCATTAGACGGTTGTTAAAAAATACACTCATATAATATGTTTCAAACCACAATAATGATCTTGAAACAACATTGTATTTGAGTATTATATTTTTACTCTACGACTTGGAATCATGGGTAACACAGAGCGTAGAATAAAACCATAACCGTTACCTACAATGTATTAGCGACGATGGATACTAAAAGGTACGTAAGCCGATTCCAGAATCCACGGATGGAAAAAATGCACAGGACCTAATTAGGAACAAGACTGCAGTGATGCTTAATGGTAATAATGAGATGATTTTTATTGCCATGTCAGTCAAGTACATTTACATTACAACCTAAAATATGCAGTGATGTCATGCTGTTCCTATCTGTGTTCCCATTGAAGGCAGCAGAGTGAGGCAAATTCTTAAAACAGTTATAAATTAGTCCAATACCAGATGGATTTTAGCAAACAAATAATGAGCCACTGATTTGTATTTTCAACATCATCATCATGTAAGCTACAAAAAAGCCCTTTTTCCCAAACAAATATCCAATAGAACAATCAATCTCTGCTTCTGTGAGGATTAAAATCTCATGCAAGTCCTGTTATTTGACAGGTGGAGTTTAACAAACAATGTTAAAGCATCCAATTAGCATCTGCTGGAAAGTACTATGATTACACTTTGTTTGATGATAAAAATCAGACCCTGAAGAATTATAAGAATTGTGTAAATAAAAATTTACAAAGATCCTAGTCAAAACCTAAAAAAAAACAACTGACTTGTGAGTCTTCTGGTTTATCTTTTACATTTGCAGGCTGTGATGAACTGCTCTTTCTCACTCACTACTCCACCGTCTTGCTGTCACTCAAATAAATTGCGGCAGAATTATCCATGATTGCATTTGAAATGCAAAACAAGCCATGCTTTTTAAGGCAGGAGGGCTGTTGATTCGCCAGCGTTTTACAAAGTAATGCAAACTTCACCTCCTAGTTCTTATAAGACATTTCTAAACCTACATCCGTATCATGTTACGTCACAGCAGGCAGCTGTATCCTCGATCTGGATCCTCCCATCAGGATCAAGTATCAGTAATTTCATTACTTTCTCTTCTACATCACAGGAGTCCCATGGTTAATGTTTGATGAATTACATGAGCCGTTTTATTTTTTATGTGCAGCTGGGTTAGGAATTAGGTTATTTTTCAGAAGCAGGCTACCTAAGATGTTTAGATCCTAGCAGAACAGCAGGTGATTCAGTTGACACAATGGAAACTGAGTTGAATCAAGCAGTGAAGCAGCTGCCCTTCAGCAATTAGAGTTATGAAGCCATAAATCAGAGAGTAATGGGAACCAAAAAGGGGTGCTATCTCAGGGGAGCGGTCTTCCCATTTATGTTCACTGTTTTTTCTTTTTATATTTGCAGAACGAACTCTTCAGACATGCCATTTCCTTTCAACTAACATGAGCATGCACACAGCAAACCATTAGTTATAATAGATTACAGCACCTGACATTTCTCTAGAGGGGGACATACAGGAAATCTCACATTTGATTTCCTGTTATGCATGAGCTTTTCCTTTGTATAAAAAGTTACTCTGCACCAAACTAAGTAGAGATTGTCATCAAAGTTGTTGCACTAAGGAAAAATTAATTAGCATTACATTAACTGTTTAGTCATTAAAGAAACAGTGCTTTTAAGAAAGCACATATTGTAAGGGACTGTACTGTATGCCTCTCATGGCTCATTTGCATTTGTTCTGCAACTGCAATCAGTTCTACAATGGCTTTGGTTTTTAAATGAATTACTGAGACAGTGTTTTGCCTTTGTAAATTGTCAGTCATCTTGGTCATGGCAACCACAAAACAGGTTTAAATTTGGATGCAACTGGACTTTCGCTTAGAAGACTTTGTGATTTAAGCAGCATGGAGGTCCATCCTCCATGGGTGTTTATTGAAGGGGCAATAACATAGCAAATTCATAACAAAAGACTGCAACAATTAAGAAGATAAAGGGATCGCAAACTGATTTGCATTTGACTTGTAATGTGCTTATTAGGGTGGACCTCCAAGCTGCTTAAATACGATGGTGCTCCAACTATAGATTTCTTTGGTGTGAGCCGACTGGATTTATTCCGAGACAGTTATACGAATAAACAAATAAAATAAATGTAACTTTATTGACCTCACAGTGGAGAAATTAACTCTCTGCATTTAACCCATCCCCTTAGGGGAGCAGTGGGCTGCCACTGTGCACCTCCCAGGGAGTAATCGGGGGTTAAGGGGCTTGCTTAGAGACCCAGACAGTCTGTGGGAGTGGGTTTCAAACTCACAACCTCAGGATTCCAAGCCCTATGCCCTAGCCACTGGATGGCCACTCCCCACAGTTGAATCATCTTAAAAAAAAAAAAAATGAAATTCCAGTTACCTCCCAATGTTGCCTGTTTGTGGAGATCGATTGCATTTTCATAATGCTGCTTTCCGTTGGCATGTACCAGACTATATCAATGCTACACTGCATCCAGAAAGTAATCATTCATGAAAAGCAGTAAAGTATCTATAGTGCTGCATACTTCTGTCGAGATGCCACAGGACAGCAATGGCTAGATGTAGCTTATCACAATCAGCATGTGAATAAATGGGCAAATGTTTGAACAGCTGAATGTAGTGCTTTGGAGTCGTTGGACTTGATAAAGCCCTATTTAAGTACATGCCATTTAAAGTACCATTTACCTTCCAACATTAATTCAGGTTTATTTATGCAGCACCAACACGTACACATCATCTTAAAGCACTCAAAGACAATTCAATCAAATCACACAGACATATTGGTTAAACATTTGGTATCTACATCATTAACTTTGCAGGATTCCCTTCACCTCAATGAGACAGGAACTTCTGAGAACCCATGGGATTTTGAAAACCCAATAATGTTTCTAAAAACACTTCCCCATATAAATTCACTTTACTGTGGCTGGAGACCCTCTACAAACCCAGAACTTTGTCGGCTTTCGAGGGGTAGTTCATGTACAGCTGTCATTAACCCTTAATTGAAAAGTATTTAAAAATGTTTTACGAACACCTCAAAACCGTATTCTAGTAGTCGGTTAATCAAGATTATGATTGTACTTTTAAAAATGTTTTAGAGTGGTGGAGTCCCTTTGATAGACCAATCTGATTGCCACGCTAGCTAGGCTTAACGATTAGTAGTGTTGCCATCTTAGTGCTTTTGTTGCTGATTTTAGTGACTTTCCAGACATCTCTAGTACCTTTATTTCAAAAAAGCACCCAGCGCCAAATCAACTTACTTTTTTTAGTGTTAATCAGGACTTGGTGACAGATGACTTGGTAAGTGACCTGCTTTGAAAACGCCTCGGCTCTGCTGGTTAATCCGCTAATGACCCATTAAATTATGTGACACCACTGAATGCAACATACGGACATCAACACACCGTGCTAGTCACTTCTTTTCTAACAAGCAGAAAGAACTTGGTTTACATTCAACAAACATGACGTAGCACTGGTAAGAGAGATTTAGACAGATAAAAGAGGGAAATCATAAACAATACTGACTACGCCCTGGCTCCCGTCCATGTTGCTCTCCATTTTTTACTTCCCTGATTTCCACCACACTGTCAACATCATCAATGCTCACCCAGCATGATGCCGTCATCAGACACGCAGTGGTGGGTGAGAATGGGTACGCAGCTCACCAGCAGTGGTTCAGACTCGTCTTTTTGGTCAAATGGGGAAAGAGCGAAAAGCTGATGTTTAGCGGGTTAACCAGATTTTCAATAACCTGGGTTTTCTGTTGGAAAGTTTCAGCTTTATTTGCCTCCACAAACACATTCATTCTTGCAAACTGTTTCTTCTGATCTGTCTTGTGGATTTTCATCCAGCTTATGGCTTGTTTGAGGCTTTATAGTCCCTCACAGCAAAGCGGATCAGGGCCCTTCCAGTGTAAGCTGGGACTGAAAGGAATGTTTGCGAAGTGTGGGTCCTAGCGATGCAGAACCACTATCAGTGTAAATCTGTTGTTAGAACTTTGTCTGTAAAATATGACTGCACAATATTTTGAAACACAGGTGATAGGTAATGACATTTCTGAATGTCACAATTATTATATGATTTGCAGTGAATAAAGAAATCAATAAATATTGTTTAGTTTTTTGGGGTTTTTTAGTAAATATTAAACTCATGTAATGAAGTGGTAACCAGCCACTGTTTCATCCCTCTCTTGACAAGGTTTCAATAGAAATGTTGCTTCCCTGCTTTTTGGCATTATAACAATTTTGTTATAGTTTCCTAACTCCTTCATTCACTTAATCTCAACCTTAACTTTTACAAAACTGAATGCCAACCTTAACAACAATCATCTCCAACCATTACTTACAGCCGTAGCAGCTACTTTTAATATGAGTATTTGTCACAGTACTATTGCAATAAAACTGAAGTACAGTACAGCCTTAAGACCCAAATCACCCTGCAATCACTTTCTAGCTGCTGAAGTCTATCAGTTTTTCCTGATAGTGATAAACGTTTAGTTAGAGCTGACAGAGGAAACCCTGCCTAGCTTCCATTATTAAATGTATGGTAAAGTGTAAAATGCAAATCAATTGTCAGCAAAGAAAATTATTCATTAGATCAAAACGATACATAATGCACAGCCTAAAAAAAAAAATTGTTTTACTAACTCTGCAAATCGGGCCCTGATTTTAACAAAAATGTTGGAGGAAAATGCATCAGCACTGTGTGTAATCATTGGAAATTTCATTCATGAGGTAACAATCTTATTAGAAAATGTAAATTCAAAGAATAGCTGGTCATTTATCTAATAGTGTTCTACCTATATTCTTTTTATGGACTGTTTAGGTTTTAATGAAGACGTGAGGAGTGCATGTGCAAACTTCCAGAGCTCCCAGACACAAAACTAACTACAGAAGCTGTCTTAGGGGAGGCAGGAGTAAACAAAGGTCAATCCTCTTAGACAGGCGAAGGGGAGCAGCTCTTCTGGGCCAAGCCTCCGATGCTTTCACTACCTGAAGGCAAATTCCTCCCTGTCTCACGATAAAGGCTGCTTGCTTAAACGTGGGATGACAACTGCTCTACTGGAGTGAAAGGAGATGTAGTTTGAAGGTTTTCATGGAATTGAGACATGCATTTTACCTCTGTCCTGAAGTCAGCAGCAATGTCTGTTACACTTTTATATGAAGAAGCACTTCACATTAAAAGTCCATTTCTTACCATTTCATTTTTTCAAATTCAATTATTCATAGACTTAGACTAACATTATTGTCATCTTGTATACAAAGAGTGTATACAAAAGAAAATTTCGATGCATTCAGCTTTCAACAGTGAATGAGCAGCTTACATTACCGTTTAGAAAGGGCAGCAGTGATCAAGACTGTAGACATGCTACTAACTACAGATATTTAATAGTTAAAATGTATGCAGAGAGCAACAGGGTAAGAGCCGTCTAAAATTCTTCCTCTTAGAAAAATACTGATTCACTCTACAAAAGGAAGTGGTGGTCTAATATATGACAAATATTAGTAAATATGGTATCTTTATTTCTAGGAAAATCTTTCTCAAAATAAAAAAAAAGATAAAACTGTGTTGATGTAAGATCATGTAGTGTAAAACTTGTTAAAAGCCAGTCTAGATAAGTAGGTATCCAGCTTCTTATTAAAAAACTAAAGTTAGTCAAGACAGGAGGAAGGTGAAGTGACAGTAATCCACAGTTTAAAGCTCTAAAGGCCAATCTCTTCTCATCCTAAAATAACTTGGTGGAGCCAATTGTAGCCTTTTTCCTGGAGAATCATAAATTGTGAGTGTGAGACACTAATGTAAATGATAACATTAAGCCAAACATAAGGAGGTGCTGAACAGTTAGTCACAATCAAAGGGGAAAAGGCTTGTTATTAAAAGAGTGCACACTAGCAAGGCACAGAAAAAAGCTACCAAAAGCCATGAAATTTTTTTTATTTTTTTTATTTTTTTTATTTTTTTAGGTATTTCCAACTATGGAAAACCAAAATTAATTTAATCAAAAATATGTCTTAAACAATTTGAATGCTGTGAAAAAGTAAAATATGTTTTGTTGCCAATTTCAAAACGTTTCTCTACACATAATGTGAAAATTTTAAAGATTTTTTTTTTCATATATTGTGGATTATGGTTAACAAACAAGATAATTAATCTAAAAAACAGGACATTTTTTTAAACAAAAATTATAAATTACACCATTAAAAGGAAAAAAAATGTATACGTAGTGCCAAAGAAGCTGGTTTGTCCTAAAGTGCTGTATGCTGGGAGGAATAAATGTGGTGGCTAAAGGAGCAGAAGGTGAGACAGCAACAGGGAAAAGCACAACCTTGAGAGGATTTTAAAACAAAATTCCTGCATACCTGCCAGAGGTACCAAAAGCTGGTGTTACCCCGATTAGTTGGCTGGCAAGCTCACCTGGACGTACCTGATAGAGAACATACACAGACATTTTTTGCAAGAAAGCGCTTGAGACAAAAATGTTCACCCTTCCCAAGAAATATTCATGAAATACATTTAACGGGTACATTACTTTTTGTTAACATGATCAACAAATGTATCAAATAGGGTAACAAAACTGATCAAAATGGATAAATGAGGGAATAACAGGCAAGAATGACCAAAATATTCAAAATTGTTTAAATGTAATGTATATGAGCTTTGGGATTTATTTGGCCTTCTAAGCTTTTTCTTTTATTTTTTGTAAAAAGTCATCAAATGTATATAGTGATTAATAAAAGAAAATGTATTTGTAAAGTACAAAAAATAGGATCCAAGATACAACACAGACAGCTCAGTGGATGCAATGGATTTTATTTAAGAGGACTGGCAAGCACGGGAGAGCGCAGACAGCTCTCAGCCTGGAGATCCCCTGTGGCAGAAACGATGGGTTAGTGATAACTAGAGGGAAAACTGGCAAGAAAGAAGGAGGCTGGATTAATAACCTGTTCAGTACTGGTGATCGCCTTAGTTACAAGTTCAGGTCCGGGGTGGAGGTCCGATTGCGGACAGGGCTTGCGGGAGCTGGAGCCGTTGAGCTTCAGACGGTTCGCTGGGGACTTTGACTGGCATGCTCAGGTGACAGTCGGGGCATGAAGGCCAGAGAACGAGCTCCAAATGGGACCTCCTGATTGAGTCTCTCTGGTTGGTCGTCGGTCTTGGGGTGGAAACTAGAGGAGACGTTAACAGAGATCCTTAGCATGGCGCAGAAATCTTTCCAGTAGCGGGCCACATACTGTGGACCTCTGTCGGAGACGATGTCGAAGGGAAGGCTGTGCACCCGGAACATCTCTCTCGCCAGGATGAAGCCCATCTCCATAGAAGAGGGGAGTTTTGTTAAGGGGACCAAGTGGACCACCTTAGAGAAGCGATCCACATTAGTAAGGATAGACAGAGTTGCCTTTAGAAACAGGCGGGCTAGTGATGAAGTCCATAGACAAACTAGACCGAAGACCAAGTGACTTTTGTCTGACAGCAACTGGTGCAGGCAGAAACAAAGTCATTGACATCCCGGGTCAGGGTAGGCCACCAGAACTCAGAGCAGACAATGTGTAATGATTTTATAATGCCAGGGTGGCAGAAAAGGTGTGAGTTATGATAGAAATTGAGGACCTTGACCCTTAAGGGATCAGGGACGAAAAGTCTGTTTCTGGGGACGGACCTGGGTGTAGCTTGATGTTAAGCTTCCTGGCCAGTCCATTAAGTCTGTATCGGCCCCAGAATCAACAAACACAGACAGGTTATGAGGTTTGGCAGCGATAGTATTAATTGCATGTAGCAGAAAATCAGAGCCAACTTGTGGATTAGGCCATCACCAGTGCCGAGATTGTCACAGTATTTGGCCCAAGGACAAAGGATGTTCATCTTACCTAGTGCAAAGAATATCACTAGTCACATTTAACACTGTAATAGAAAACAAAAAAATATTATGTAAGAGTCTTAATTATCTGTAATCATAATAATCAGAAGTAAGTAGCAAAAACATCACACGGTAAAGGAATAGCAAAGGCAGGATGTAAAGCCTTTTAACATATAGTTCTAAAAATCTTTTACCACAAATTACACCAATTTTTTTGATAACTCCTAATCCCGTTGGCTTTTCAATTTTGCTTACTTGATATAGCTCTTTACTATTACGACATCTTTAGAACTTGAGTATGAAGTGAAAAATATTTAACCATGTCCTATTAATGGCTCTACTTAAAGATGAAAGTTAGAAAGATAAATGAAATAACTTCCTATCAAGATGTAATTTCAAACAAGAAGGTTAAATTAAATGCTTAAACAGTTCCATCGAAGGCATCAGAATGCTCCTCTCATTGCAAGCTTGAGGATGCCAGGGGTAGGTCAAGGGCTCGGATTGTCAGTGTTTATTAATGGGCCCTGCAGAGGGTAGTGACAGCATGGTGATCGCTGTGATGATGATGTCTTATTGCTTTCCATGAGCGGCTGAGGAACATACATATTTATGATGCACTGCCACCTTGAAGCCAGCTAGAAATATCTGTTTAACACCTGGGGCTGCTCCAATTCTTCTCAAAGAACACCAATAATACTAAACCTGTAGCATCACCAGTCTCTAAGCTAACCGAAATTCAAAAGAATACAAAACAACCTTTGCCATCTATGTAATTTCCAACAAGGTGCGTTAAAAAACTTAGGGGTTAAACTAACAACCGTAACCTGCTTCCTGATAAACCCCACAACATACTTAAAAACCTCCAGAGGAGCAACATCAGCATTTCCTGGTAATCAGATGGCTTTTTGACCACCAATTGAATTAATTTGAGCTAATTTGCACGACAGATTGATTTGCAACACTACATGTGTATGTATTAAATATTAACAGCTAACACATCCCCAGGGACAGATGTGATTTTAAAAGGGCAACTTATGCACAGTCATTTAGTTGATTAATATGGGCCTTTCATCTTGAGCATACAAATTTATTTCTACTCACTTATTCATGTCCTCTGATAGAAACACTGTCATCAGTCATACCCTTATCTTGCTCTGTCATTAAAAAAATAGATGGACAGACAAACTGCTATTTTTGAGTCTGCACATACTGGCTCTTAAAAAGTTTTAAACAATAGATAAAATAAAATATAACATATTTTTAAAATTGTATGTATCTTGTTTATGAGGTATATCCTGTATTGTGTTCTCCCAATGTAAGACAACAATGAAGGGGGAACTATAAAGTTTGCTTTGGTTGGAATCTAGAGGCGCATTTGTGTTCTGCTAGGATCTGTTTCATGAGATTTTTTTTTTTTTTTATAATTCTGTTGAAGCATGGTTGAAAAGCAATGTTTGAATTTCATTTGTTCAAATTCATAGATTTTACTTGTTAGATTGTCAGATTCTTGTTATTTCTGTGACCATTTCTGGTATTTCTTTCATTAAATGAGGGGTATCAGCAATCTTGTCCAGCTGTGTATCACATCTTTGACCCATCAATTATTGCTCTTTCAATGACGTAAATATTTCATATTGTCTTTTCTCAATAGTCCATTTCAGGTGATCTAGCAAATTTTCTGTTAGATTTTTTTCATGGCTCTAAATCTGACATGTATTATATTATTAGTCTATAAATTAAATAATGTGTTGTGGAGATACTCGATAAAAGTTTTTATCCGGTTAACTGTAATTCCGTAGTTAATAAATCATAATTATTTCCATTTTATAAAAAAAAAAAAAAATACAACAAAACAAACAAGCTGTTTAATTCACAAACCATTTTGCTCACCTGACATATTGAATAAACATATGAGCTCAGTAACCCAAATATTTATTGTTTTAATCCATTATTTAAGTTATTTAAACATTGGATTTGTTCTAGAGTTTAACATTTGCTTTAAACTGAAGTTAAAATTTCATTTCTAATACTGAGGGCCGGATTTATCAAAGGTTTGCGTGTATAAAAACGTGAGCTATTTCACTGCGCACGCTAAAAAATGTACAAACTGATCTATCAACAGCGTG
>NW_015152074.1:57419-58735 GCF_000732505.1 Cyprinodon variegatus | reverse complement strand
TCAGCCCCTCGCGCAAAATTCCAGTTTGCGAGCGCAAATTACTGCACGCAAAATTGGATCTTGATAAATCCGGCCCTGAGACTAAAACTACGACAGTAGGCATTGCCTTTCGGGGCTGATTATTTGCTATTTAACATGTGATATTTTGTGCGAATAAAAAAATTCATCAGGGCTACTTTTTCTCTTTCAGCCAGTTATTGAGAAAAAAAATCCATACTGCAACTGTGACTGCGTTACAAACATCATACTGGTACAATATGAGTTGCACTGAGAAGGTTCTCAAGGTTGAAAAGCCACGGTGGACCTACGCTAGCGTGCAAGAAAGAGTGAATACACAGGTTTCCTTTTGTGACTTTACTATGCTTAAAATAAAATTGTATTAATTGCGTGAATTTTGTACATGTCATTTACATAATTAATTAATGCTTTAGAGTCCTGACTCTAATTTATGTCATATCTTTTTAGCAAATATTGGCAAGTTTCCAATTTCTGCTACTTTTGTATGTTCAAATTCTGTCCTGAATTGCGTACGTGCTTCACATAGTTGGTCAACTTCTTAAAGAGCTGCCCTGCAGGTGCAAACCTTTTGAAGATCAAGTCCTAAATATGTAAATAGGATCAGAGTGTTTTAATGAAATAAAGGATCTATATAAGGGTACTGTATACAGGCTTATGCATGTCTGTTTTTGTAGATTTTTATTAAGATGTTTTTGTTACAGTTTTTCCTCTAACAGACTATTTTGTCCACCCATTTTCTCTCAGTTCGTCCTTATCAGGATTGTGGTGGGGCCAGTACAGCTCCGGTAGTTCTGGGGTAGCCTTGGGCCAGGAACCGAACCCAGAACCTCTTTGTTGCAAGGCAACATTGCTACGCAGTGCTCCGCAGCGCAGCCCAGATTTTTTTTTGTCTCCATTCAAATTTTAAATACTACTTCAACATTATGTTGTTGTTTTCCATCACATAATCTTAATATATTTAACATTTCTTACCATAATTTGCCATGGAGCAAATACATCTAGATATGTTGGTTAGGGTGACCATATTTTCATTTGGGAAAACCAGGACACCTTGGAGCGGGGGGGGATCTCTGTTCCCATGCATAGAGATGTCTGTGGCATGCACTCACTTAACATAGGCCTACGTAATCCTACAATAACATGATATTTACAGTTGATTTATTAAAAATGTTTTTCAGTAAAAGTAAACAGCAATAACTCCAATAACAAACGATAATTTCATTCAAAATGTATTTATTAAAAATGCTTAACAATTCCTGTAATGAATGAAAAGCACAATGAAAGAAATAATGTCTCAT
>NW_015152074.1:52555-55691 GCF_000732505.1 Cyprinodon variegatus | reverse complement strand
ATGATACTCAGCCTCAGCAATGAACGAAATAATGTCTGTTCTGAAGGCTATTGGAAAAAATAAATTAACAAATGAGCTAATTAATAAAAAATACCTCTTGTGTAGCAAAAAATGTTCAAAATGTACCAAAAAATGAACAAACATATCAATAGACTATCTTTACTTTGGAGTCCAGGTGGCTTTTCAGATCCCTTGCACCTCCATTGGACATATGTGCCTGCTTTGCACACTGTGCACAAGGCCTCCCGTTTGTCTCGACCCGGTCTGAAAGTGCGGAAACTCTTTTGTAAATCGTCGGTAAACATACATTTGCGCTTTTGCATGTTGTTGGCGTACTGACAGCCACGCTATCTATATTCTGATTAAGAACAGGGCTGCCCGCACTGGCGCGGCTCATGGATTACGTCACACGCAGCGCCGTGCGCAGTGCCCTAACGCCTGTAAATTTAATGGTCCAATTAAGGTAATTTAAAAAATCAGGACATTTCCACACTTTCTAAAAAAAACCTGGGACGCCCGGGACAGGACGTGAAATATGGACATGTCCCGGGAAATACGGACGTTTGGTCACCCTAATGTTGGTGATCTTTTGCAATGATCTTAGTCTGAAGATTTTAAGGTATAGTGGAGGAATTCAAATCTTTTCATATTTCTGAAAAATCTGCCCTCTCCATTTAAAAAAAAAAAATGCACATGCACAACCATGTACCCGCTCCGGAGAGGGAATGCCTACTAAGCACATGCAGGAGCATGCACAAACCTATTTCTCATTGTGTACACTGTTCAAAAGTCTCTGTTTTCATTACTCATACATGCTCACTTTCCCAAATAAAATTTGCAATTTTTCCACTATGTCAGATTCCCCACCAGTAAGTGAAAAAAGGGATAAGCACGTAGGACGGGCTTACGTAAACATATCGCCAGAATGATTGACCATTAGGAGGACCACTTATTTTGATAATCCAGCTGGAAAAAGAATATCCTCCGCTATACCTTTAAATTGGTCTGTTTGGGTTCTTTTCTGAACAGAATATCTCTGCTTACACTAACTATAATAATATTCTTCTTATTATTATTAATAGCTCTGTACCATGAATACATACGTGAAAGGAATATTAAACATTGCTGTCCAGCTGCTAATGATAACATACAAAGATTTAATGACAATAAACATATTTAGATATTGTTATACAGTTAGTTACGCATCATCAGTGTGTAAGTATGTAAAATAACACACTAAAAAAAGTAAGAATCTGAAATAAAAATTAAAGGAAAGGCTTTCATGGTGCCCTCTTGTGAGAGGAGGCAAATCTTAAGTCAAAATGCTTTGGTGGCCAGCTTAATCTCAGGCGATGTCTGATTGCCCACAAATCATCCACCACCAGATTTTATCCCCTTGTTTTATGTTTAAAGATCAAGATTAGAGCTTTTGAATGAAATGGCCTTCATCTTTAATACTTCTCATTTTGATCAAGCAGAAAGTATCCAGCCTCTGCAAATAAATTGTAGGGTTTATCTTGAGCGTAGTTTGTTGTGATTTGTGATGACAGCAGTTGAATATTACTCTGATACTGTATGGCATTATAAATCCACCACTTCATCTCTGCTCCTGCTGTCAGATGTACTCTAAAGTTGTATTTCAGGGTTGTCCACTAAGCTCCATGCTTACTGAATAGAGAAATAATGAGTGCTGTCCAGAGACAATGTCACTGTAGTTTTAGATCTCCTCAGTCTCTCTCCTTCTCTATCTATGTCCATTTTCTTGGAGGCTTTTTCTACACCTTGTCTGTGTGTATTGTGTGTGTGTGTGTGTGTTTTTCCCACATTTTCACTTCATGTGCATCTCTGTCCCCTCAGAGCTGATTCACACCACCCACTCTGAGTTCATTCGCTTGTTTTCCCTCCCCTTTCTTGAGCTGCACTGTTAAGATGTTGTCACATTTGAACATGTGCAAATTATGCACTAGAACCTTGGAAGAGGGTTTTTGTGTTGGTCCACATAATATTGCTTTAGAAGATAATAGGAGCATAATGGAAAATCCAAAATCAGGACTGTGAGATGAGGTGCATCATACCATCTGTTACAGTGTTGTCTATGCCTGTGTTACAATATGCTTCGTTTGAAAATAATGATATACATGTTGCATCCACTTCATCCTGCAATTAATATGAATCACCTACTTATGACCAAATACTCACAAGGAGTAGCATTTCTGAGAGGACATGAACCTTCACCCATCAAATAAATATTATTTGATGTTTTTCTGATGTGAAGAGATGAAGCACATCTTGGCTTCAATAGTTCACAAATTATTTGTGTTTAGTACTTATTTTTACATTGGGATTTTTTGCAATTAATTTGTACTTAGCTCTCTTCAACTTTTATTGTCATTTTGTGTAACAGAGTGTATACCGAACAACATTTCATTTTGTAAAGCTTTTAGACAGTGAATGGGCAGCACCTTGGCAGTGCAGCACTGATCAAATGTAAGACGTTCAATAAAGAATTTACCTATTTAGTGAACAGAGTTGACCTATTTGTTATGTTATTTATAATTAGAGCTGTCCTCTTGAGGTCCGTTACACAACATTAGGGATAAAAAATCGTAAAAAGTAAAAGACAAACAAGATTAATCAGGAATTAAGTTTGAGTTCAAAGAAGTAAAGAAATGCATAGCATAAACTGGCATCTGGATAGAAATAAATCAAAGAATGGATGTGACAAAATATTCTTCATCTAATCAAAACAGAAGTTATAATCTTTGGACCAAAGGGAGAGCGTGCAAAAATAAGCATACAGCCTCCGTCACTACAGCTGGAAACCACCAAAGAGGATCAAACTCTGGATGTAGTGATGGATTCAGACCTCAAATTTCAGAGGCTCATAAAGACAAAAGCAAAATCAGTCTTCTATCAGCATCTCCACAGTTAAAGGACTAATCTCTCAACACGACCTTGAAAAACATGAATTACTGCTTGTTTGTGTAAATTACAGACTTGTTGTCAGTGGATCAAATAATGAGACCTCTCAGATCTTCAGAGTGAAATCTATTTTGCAAACCAATAACCAAAACCAAATATGGAGAAGAAGCATTTTATTTTAATGCTCTATTATCTAAAAAAAGAATAAATAAAA
>NW_015152074.1:38847-50683 GCF_000732505.1 Cyprinodon variegatus | reverse complement strand
TCCTTTTTCTCATAGGCGAAGCGATTACACTCCAAAGCAGAAGGTGGCGGAACTGCGACCAAAGCCATCCACCAGTAGTAAACAAAAAGAAGAAGCGAAGCAGCGTAGCCGGGTGTAGCAGAAAAAAATCTGTTGTTTTGGAGAATTGTGTGAGCAAGCAGCAGCAAATGATCCAGGGTTTCCGCGGATCATTAAAAATAATTACAATTCATACATTTTTGGGGATTTTTTCATTAATTTCATACATCTTTATGGGATTTCGGTGTAACAATCAATATATACCGAACCGAAAACCATGACCACGAAACCGTGAACCGAACCGAACCGGGGATTTTGTGAATCGTTCCACTCCTAGTATATATATATATATATATATATATATATATATATATATATATATATATATATATATATATACACACACATATACACATATACACATAAATCACAATAAAATGAGTTAAACTCTCACCATACGTTTTACAAACAATATTCAACCATGAAAATTTTGACATATTGAAATATGCATACTACATAAACCAATATCTATCTGTCTATTTACTGTTTCCCTTTAGGGAAGAAACAAAAAGAAAATTAAAAATGTTCACAACATAAAATGACAGATTTAAAAGTCCTTCTTGATGAAGAGTTATGCCTTTCTTTGTCTGGAGGAAGTTAATCTTTAGTAAAATAATGACTGAGAAAGCAACCCTAAGGGACACGTTTGGATTGATTAAATACTACATTTTAGAAATAAGAAATTATGCAGAATATGCATTAATATTAGAAACGTATCGTGGTAATGAAAGGCAGCAAGATAGAATTAAAGTTAGCTGTTATTTTATGCTGCCACAATTAAGAAGCTACATCTAAATATTCATGATCAAAAGCTACATTCAGATCTCAAAAGAGTTGGTATGTAATATTTGCTACTACAGATAATTTAAATATCTTAAATATCTTTTCTGCAAATTTAATGCTGTTAGGCAAACTGTTAAACTATGAGAACCACACATAGTTTGAGGTGTTTCCCACCACAAAATATATTGTTAAAACAAAAAAGAAGCAATTCCTGTATATTATGATTTTTCCCCTTACAAATTGACATAATTTTTGATGTAATGTACTTCAATGGATAAAGGCACTCAGGTGTCAAACTGTACAATGTATTTTACTCCAAGCAATCCCAGTTACATGTAGCATTTATACAGTAAATACTAGCATTTACCAGAGTCACAAAAGGCAACATATCTTCCTATCTGACAATTTCCTGAAAAATCTAATTTTACATGTTAAATTGTTTTACATCTCTTATGAAACCCTCTTCCATTAGCATGAACTGCAGATATAGCTATATAGTTTAGATATCCTAAACTATGTGCCAAAAGAAAGTTATCAAATAACTTGTAACATCATTCTCTAGCTGTAGTTTTAATGCAAATAATTAAGAAGTGGCATGACCAAGGGTAGGGATCACTGACATTTTTTAAAACTGAGATCTACTTCTTGGGAACCGATTCATATGAAGGGCCACGAATATAGAAATCAGTACTGGATGAAAAAACATTTTTTTCTTTCACTCATGGAAACGAGAAAAACTTTACAATTGAAAGCTGATGTTAATTGAATAACGATTCATGTCGATTGTTTTAGACATCAGCTTAGTTTTATGACTTAAAACAATAGACATTAAACACATGTCGAAAGAATAAAAAATTTAAAAATATAGCAGGCAATATCAGATTGTCAATATTTTGCCTAAAATAATATTGCATTGTGAAAATGTAGCTGCAACTAACATTGTTGACTGAACAAAATTGAAAAGGAGAAGATGTGAAAATGTTTAATTTCCCCCAGTCCTAACAAGACGTCTATTTATCAAGGCTTTTCCTAGGCCAGGAAAATAGATTTGAGCTCAAAGCCTGAGTTGAAACATGTGAGCAGCACCATTGAGGTAGGTGAGGAGTCTTGTCATGGGGTGAAACACACAATCACAAAGCAAACACAGATGCTGGAAATTATATAAGGCTTAGGTGCCAGGCATGGCATTTCTGATTCAAATCAGTGGACTGAAAATTTGACAACGGTGTCGTTAAGCTTGGAATGATATGTTTACTCAGGCCTGTGGAAGCTGACCAGAAAAAAATTAAACCACTAGAAGCAATAAAGTTGCTTGGCAATAAAAATGTAGGAAGTTAGTCTAAAAATATGGAAAGCTTGTTGATAAAACAATATGATAAATATAATAATTGAAAATTTGGCTCCTTCAGTATTTAACTTAAAGGGTTTAATTGTGACAGAATAAGCTAACATTCAATTTTTTATATATAAACGGTTAACTTTTTTGGGGATTTTCATTTCTTGCTGTTTATCAACCTGTCCACTGTAAATTTTATGCTTGTATAGTAGCTAGCTGTAGCTAAAAAATGAACATCTAAATGGAATTTCCCAACTGAGAAATATTAAAAGGTATATTTTAAAGGAGCATTGTGCAGTTTTAAAGTTTAAATATAGATCTATATTGTTTTCCATCACATGCTGTAGTGCAATTTTACCAGCAGATTGTGAATATATTATTAACTGGAGCTGAGAGTTAAAGTTAGGTAATATGTCATTCAATTCTAGGGTAAATCCTAGTAATCAATTTTAGTTAAATGATTACAACTCACAATTTGTTCGAATACCGGGTGTTATTAACCGCCTACCTTTGTAGCTGGACGTCTTGACCCAGCTGTTTAAATCCAAGATGTCTTCATCATTAGTAAATGTTAGGGTTTGGTTGAGGTTTGAGGACCCAAATGTAGAGGCCGGAGGGCAGAGGTGAGTTTTTGTAGATTTAATGAAAGGTTAAAAAAACAACTGAGGCAGGAATCCAAAAATCCATCATAAAAAAAAAAAAAGCAAAACAAACCATGGCAACATCAGCAATAACGATGAGGTAAGACGAAGTAAGACGAGGAACCAGCACTGAGGAACAGCACAACAAGAGTATTTATGGGAGACTGAACAAAGAGAGGACTAACGAGTTGATTGGAAGCAGGTGTGAAAAGAGGAGTCTAGAAAGGAGCTAGGGAAAAGGAGACCAACACAAGAGGGCAGCAGAGGGCAACAAATAAAAAAATAAGAACTGAAATATAACCAGAAAACACAACAAAATAGGAATTAAACCAATAACACTAGAAAACATGGAGCAAAGTAAAACTGAATACTAAAAAAAGAAAATATAACAGAACCAAGACTGTGACAGTAAATGGCAATAATGTGTTTTACAAATTAAATGTTATTAAATCAAGAGGTAATAATCGTTAACCACAAAGAAAATGTTTGTCTTCATCTCTTTAAGCTGTTAACCAAACGGGAGATAGGCTCTGCTCTTTTTAGACAATTGTCACTGCTGTTTAAATAATGGTAAATGACTTGAACTTATATAGCCCTTTTTCAAACAAGGAGAGTTGAGCAAAGGGCTCTACACTGACAGAAGTGAGGTGCCGTACTGGCACCACCAGTCCCTCTGACCACCGTCAGCAGGAAATGCAGATTGTGTCTTGCCCAAGGACACAACGACACTTAAAGCCGGTGGGCTTAAACCAACAACCCTCCATTTGCAGGGCAAACTCCTGCACCAATGCCACTGTCACCTAAATAAAGACAGTAAAGTGTTTGTTTAACCTAATAATTACTCAAGGTAGTATTATGTTTAATAAACTAAGCAATCACTACAAATTAGAAGAATAATCAGAAAATTGATAAAAGAAAAATTAAACAAAAAAAGTTCAAATGAATTCTTGAGGTAGAGTCAAATACAGTAATGTACATTCCATTAGCTCAAATGTTGATTAGCATTACAAATGATATATAGCAGAGGTGTGGCAATTGTCTTTGGTACAGTGAAATCAATCAAGCTTCACTTAATCAACTAATGAACAATTGCCAGTAATGATAATAATGTTAATATTATTAATGATAATAATAATAAAACTTTATCATTCTCACACAGGAGAAATTTACCTCTGCATTTAACCGGGGAGCAGTGTGGGGTTAAGGGTTTTGCTCAGGGACCCAGAGTCTGGCTGTGGGAATCGAGGTACTTGCATCCCTTGTCAAAGCACAGGTGCATTGACCTAACCACCAGGCCACCACTCCAATAAACATAATACATTTGATGTTACAGCATTGAGATGTCAAAGAAACGAGTGGTGATGTTGGAGACGGTGACTGATAGCTTAGTCCGTTTCTCAATTCCCAACAACACGAGTATGGATTTGTGTCCTTGCCAAGTATGTTCTTGAAAAGAACACAGGAAAATATGGTCTCAAGGAGAATCAGAGCACGCAGAATAAATATGGGTCAATTTAAAGAAGAAATGTCTCCCACACCATTACTATTGACCATTACTATGAGTCTATAGTAATGGCATTTCTTTCTTTAGAGGGCCACCTAGCCCTCTATGCTCTCAACAGAGATAGCATGACTGCCATTAGGTAATGGGATGAGATCGTCAGACCCCTTGTGAGACCATATGCTGGTGCAGTGGGCCTGGGTTCCTCCTAATGCAGGACAATGCTAGACCTCATGTGGCTTGAGCCTGTAAGCAGTTCCTGCAAGATGAAGCCATAGACTGGCCCGCCCGTTCCCCAGACCTGAATCCAATTGAGCACATCTAGGACATGATGCCTCGACCCATTCACCAACTTCACATTGCACCACAGACAATCCAGGAGTTGGCAGTTGCTTTAGTCCAGGTCTGGGATGAGGTACCTCATAAAACCATCCACCACCTCATTAGGAGCATGCCCAGGCTTTTGGGGAGGTCATGCAGGCACATGGATGCCGCACACAATACTGAGACTTATCTTTACCTGTTTCAAGGATATTTAATCAAAGAAGTATTAAATGTAGTGTGTTTTTAGGCTTTAATTTTGTGTGTGATAATAAAATAAATGTGATTTCCAATGATGATTTGCTTTCAGCACATTTGACTTTGTACAGAACAAAGTATTTTATGAGAATACTTTATTCATTCAGATCTCAGATGTGTTATTTGGGTGTTCCCTTTAGTGGTTTGAGTAGTGTACTTAAAACCAATTGACACAGTTATGTTTCTTGCAATAAACCTACTAATTCTCATATCAGATATATTTGACACATTAACAGAACATGTTATTGGTCAAAATGGATTTAATGAAGTCAGTAAGTAAGTAAAAGGAATTTATACCTTGACCTTATTTTAACCTTGACCTTCATACCTTATTTCAAGTTGTATATAATAGCACGACTGTCACTTTAAAAACAAAAAATAGAATGGCTGCCTGCCTGCTTGCCTGTTTTCTATATATCAAAATTTCTCTTTAAAAATCATAGAAAATAAAATGAGCCTTCTTACTAGGAATGTTTGTATAATCCGAGGTAATGTTATTTATCTGTTATAATTGTAAGTAAATGTAATTAGGCAAAATGTAAAAAAGAGACATTTTAAACGAAAGATTTCTGGTTTTACAGGTTGATGCTTTAAAGTACAAATGGAAATGTAATATTTTGCCTTGCTAAACACTTCTTCAGAAAAATCAGCAGGGTTTTCCACTGATTCCTTGTATGAGTGTGACATTGAGTGATATTTTTCACCAACACAAACAAAGATAATTTAGTTGCTGCCTTATTTTGCTTGTTTTAGTGTAACCCAAGGCTATTTAGAATGGATCTATCCAACTCCTTTAACTTAATCTGCCATTTGTGGGCTGAAGGGAGGTTTGCAGAGGAGAGACATTTTGCTTTGTGATTGGCCAAAAAAAAAGAAAACCTAGGAAACCATACAGCTGTAAGAGTTGTAAATTGGTTAAAACGAGTTTATCTGTAATGTGAGCTGCAAGGTGGCTGAGGTAAACACAATCAATCAGCAACAGTGTCACAACTCAGTTATTTCGGACAGGCTGTCCTTTTTTACTCGTATTGCTGAGCTAGGAGAGTGTTTTGAGGAAGTTTTAAGTGGAATGCACAAACACCAGGAAGAAATTTAGAACATAATTAACAAAAGCATTTCAAAGGCAGCCTCATAAATAATGCAAAATTCTTTGTTAAATGTCCCTGACAGGCAGTGCTGGCGCTGCAGAAAGTGAAGCTCAAGAAAGGCTGAGCTGGTCTGTCTGGTCATCAGGTGCCTCCCTTGGAGCACCATAAATTGACAGAAATGGGAGACAGCACAGAACAGATGAGATGGATTAAATGAGTAACACTCCCTATTAATAACATTCTTAATGTGACGCCATGTGACTCCAAACTGGGACATGCTGTGAATGGTTAGTACAACACAAATCATACCGTGTACTGCCTGAAGGAAGTCTAAACCAATTTGTATTGCACACGCTCGCTGTAGTGTTCTTCATTTTGAAACCAGATAGCTTGACAACATATAAAGACGAAGGCATTAAAATCATCCATGCTTGCAGCACACCTTCGTCATTCAGCTTATTTAAATATTGCCCTTTGGCAGATATGAAACATGTATCATACCATTTTTCTCAGCTACGAGAAACATAGCATTAAGCTTGTTGATATTACAAAAAATGAGACCTCCCAAAAATAATATAGCCCATAGCTACATTATTGGAGATCATTTTTGATGTTGTTCATGGAAGCATTAACGTTTCAACCCACATGTATTTTAAAATAAAAGGCACAAAATCTTTATATTCAAATGCTGTGCTAATAGATTTGATAATGTCTATGTTGATCACACTTTTGAGCACTTTTAATGTGAGAGACAGCTTAAAGCTCCATCATCACAATGATTTTTTGGACATTTATCACAAGTCAGTTGGCTTGGGCTCAGTAGGCAAAAACGATTATTATTTTATTTTATTAATAACGGTTGGTGATTGCAACACAGCAAAATAAAAAAGAGCCATAGCTTTTCCCTCAGCAGATTGGATTGTAATGTACCAAGCGATTAATATTGGTATCTACCTAAATCTAACAAAAATATTCCTCAGGGATAGGCCTTAAGACAATTTCAATATAAAATATATATGAGTAAATGAACATTAGGGGACAAAAACAATTTTTACCTATTCAACAACCTATTTAACAATTTTATTTTTTGTTTATGGAATACACATATAAATGGAGACAAAGTTTCTACTTGCATGAATACCTACTGCCTTCCTCACTTCCAATATTAACATAATGAATCTGGTCTTTACTTTTTTTGTTTTTACTCCAATAGTTTATTTCAGAGTTTGTCCTTCTCTTTCAAAAAGAGGATTAAAACAGCACTTTTTGTTGTCTTTATAACACCAGTTAATTTTCTAACTAAACCACACACTGAATCCCTGATTGTCTGTCCCAAACAAACATCCTGATTGGCTAAAGCTTGATTAGATGAATTGTAAAAACTACAGAGAAAGAATCACATTAATTATTACTGATAATTCAGAACTTCCCTAATCAAGTGAACATTGTTTGCATTTTATTTTCTGATTATTTAAAGCTAACATCATTTTAGAATCAGAGTTAGATTTAATTGTCAAGCTGGTGCATTCAACAAAGAATTTGCCTTTGGTTTTCACTTTGCTTCTATGCTTCTAATGAAAATATTGTATGTAATATTGTACGATATCCCAAAAATAATCTGTATTTTATATTTCTGTTGCACAACAAATGGACATCACAGATTCAAGTAGTCCTTGGGAACAAGATGCCCAGCAAAAGTCAGATGTCAGCCTCCCCCAAGTGTTGCTTTAGCCCACAGGTCTGTAACTGATGTGGGTGATGCCCCAGATCTGCAGAACTTTGTCCCGTTTGATATTCCATGACTCCAGGGCTGGCATAAGCACATTGAGAGCGTATTCAAGGTCAGTCCCACTCTGTCGCTGGGATCTCATGAATATTGTGATTAATCAGTCTTTTGCCTCATTTTTTATTAAAATAATAAGAACTGCTGAACACAGCTCACAGTTTCTAGCCAGCTTTTCAGAAACTGTTTATGTTGCAACTATAATAATCATCCCCAATTCCCTAATTTTAATTCTTCCTTCAATTAAAAATATTAATTGTGAGTTTTGAATTAGAAACAATGTTTTGTTTCTTTCTCTCATAATCCTACCTTTTTATCCAAAGTCTGATTTTTTAGTTAGTGCTGTAAAACCCTAATGTGTAAGAAAAAAAAAAAAAGAATAAATATCTCCTACACAAAAAAATTGTGAAAAAAATTATAAATGTTAAGTAGACTTTGTCAGATCAAAAAAATCATTTGTCTTATTTTAGGGTGGGTTGCTTTTATGTTGGGAGATTTTTCTCCATATCTTTGGAATAGAGATTATAGTCACTTCTATTATAATAAAAGGCACTGTGATATCGTTGTGACCTCACAATTCTTTTCCAAAGAGCAGAAAATACTGGTGACCATGGGGACACTAAGGCTCTATTATCTTTTACTGTAAAAGGATCTTTTTTTCCTGAGAAAAACTATTCAATTGATCAACACCAATATTAGATAGAAATTAGCAAACTGAATGTAGAGTCAGGATAAAAAAAACAATATTTGTATTTGTGTTTATAAGGGTCTCTTAAGCTTCCTCCAAGGTAGTAAAATCAGATTGAGATCTGGAATTTAACTGAATCACTTTATCACCTAATTCTAATTTTACAGAGGCTGTACTGTTTTTGGTTTATTGGTGTTATTTAAATTACTGTACTGCTTGTGCCACAACAAAGTTTCCATTTGTTTCATTTTAATTTTGTGTAATTCTAGTTGTTTTTGGTTATATTTTTTGAGTTCTTATTCATTTCTTGTTTACCCTCTGTTGCCCCCTTGTGTCAGTCTCCTTTCCCTATCTGCCTTCTAGATGCTTCCATCCACATCTGTTCCTTGTCAGCTCATTAGCCCACTCTTTGTTCTGTTTCCTATTTATACTCTCACTGTGCAGTTCCTCAGAGCTGGTTCCTCGTCGCTTCTTGATCCTAATGTGTTTTCCCTGAGGTCTTCTACTTTTTAGTTTTCTGTATTTTGTTATTTTTGCCTCAGTTCTTTGCCACCCTTTTGAGTAATTAAATCTGGAAGAAACCACTTCAGCTTCTGTCTTTGGGTCCTCCAAAACCTCCATTCAACCTGATAGAAAAGAAAACTTAAACAGATCTAAAGCTGTTACATTTTGCAGACCCAGTTAGTACAAATAAGTGCCCAGGTCACCACGTAACCGAATTTTATTCATGTAGCATTGTAAAACAAAAACCGTTGCTAAAGTGCTATGCATATTGGGAGTAACAAAAAATATTTAATAAAATGAAAGAAATTATTTAATATAAATGGCAATGCAATTACAAAATGTATGCAGAAATAAAAAAATTAAAGCGAATTAAAAACATCTACATTGCCACATCTAATTAAGCAGCATCAAACACACCTTAACAATTTGCATTCTTTATTCTTTTTTTTTTTTTTAAACAGTGTCCTTTCTGGCAATGTGGCAATAAGAATAATTGTCTTGATGCCAAAAAAAGCCCAACAGACTTTACTTTCACACGTGTAGCAGTATGGCAATTGCCATATTGCTCCACTTGTTTCATGCATATAAATTGCTTTATTATAATTATGCAGGGAGTTTTACAGTTTATATGGACACTGCAATGTAAATAGAACAGAAGAGGAAAAACAGAAGAAGAAAAAGAAAAAAAAGAGAAAAGATGAAAGAAAGAGGAGATAGAAAGCAGGCAATGACAAAACATTTTCAGTCTGCTTCATCACCTACAACCGAAAGACATGGTACGAGACATACAATAAAGCAACACCTTGAAACTGTCGCTGAAGTAGTATTATTTAGTCTGACATGTACTCTGTGTTACCTGAAGATATGAATGCGGGCTTTCTGTAAAAAAAAAGAAAAAGCATAATTCTAAGCTTCAATAAGTTCATTTGATTTTCCTGTTTTAATCAAGTTCTTTGGGGGACCAGGAGAGTCAATGAAAAAGAAAAACAGTCATTTTATATTTAACACTTCAATCAAACAGTTATCAAATTTAAAAAGCGTATTGTATTTATTAATCCATCAAATACTGCAATTTAAAAATGTGTTTTCAAATTCTATTTTATAAATGGATATTAAAAATAAAAAAAATCTAATATAAATTGATTATATATACCTTCATAATTACACATTTAAAGAGGTGATTTCTTATTTCATTCTCTTTTCACCTTGCATGTTCAAATCCTTTTTGCAGATGCATTTTCTTTTTACTTTACCCTCTCCATTTACTTTTTCCATGCCCCTTCTGGTCCCTGAGCTCAATGAAAACCAGTTAAACAGTTGCAGCTATGGTTGCGCCTCAGATCTAAACAGCTCCCTCATTAGCCATTTTGTAAACCAAGTTTAGCACTCTAATCAGTGAGAGAGCTGGAGTTTTTTTCTGTCCATTTATGACTGTGTCTTTTTGCCAGACATCTCTACTTTGCCTTCATCTGTAGTAGCGATGTTGTTCAAGAACTCTTCGTCATAAGTGATTTATTAGAGACAATACTCTAACCCCATTTTGACAGTGTAGCTGTAGATATTATTTCTCACTGCAATAAACTTTAAAATGATTGCAACTGGTGTTATGCAATAACTTTATATTGAATGCCCACTGAGTGTGGCAAATATGTTATTTAATTAAATAACTGCCATATATTGTTCTGTGAACCAACTCGCAACTTACTGTGTGTGAGGACAGTAAATGAAACAGTGAATCAAGCTCAGACGATAATGGAGTGATTCAGTGACATCCATTCCAGCATGGATTTAATGTTTGAGAACTATAGTTGAACTAAGAGTTTCAAATGAGGTCAAATTATTTTTTAAACAACTAGTTTAAAAGAAATTGGAAGGCTCTCAAACCAATTCATTATGAATATCCAAGGAGGCAAATAAAACATTACTTGGTAAAATATTATATTATTAAAAGAAATATAGGAATAAAAAAAAACCTTTAGTGTACCTATTCATAACCTACTAAGATTTTTCCTTAGGGAATAGTTAGAGCAAAGGCCCACCTGGCCTCTTTAGGCTTGGATTATGAGACAATGGAGCTGGTGACTAGCAAGCACAAGGGAGCTCATTTAAAAAGTAATAAGCATATAAGGAGCCACAAAAATGTTATTAGTGTTTAAACCAGGGGTGTCGCACCAGATTGTAGTAATCTCATTAAATCATCAGGATGAGACTGGATTCCCTTGACTGGAGTCCGGAACACCTCACCAGGGAGACGTCCAGATTCGCAAGCCACCTCAACTGGCTCCTCTCGACATGGAGGAGCAGTAGTTCTACTGAGTCCTCCCCAGATGACTGAGCTCCTCACTCTATCTTTAAGGAAAAGCCCAGAAACACTATGGAGAAAACTCATGTTGGCTTCTTGTATCAGGGATCTCATTCTTTAGGTCATGACCCAAAGCTCATGAACATATATGAGGGTAGGAACGTAGATCTACTGGTAAATCAAGAGCTTCACCTTTTGGCTCAGCTCTCTCTTCTCCACAACAGACCGGTACAGTAGGGCTGGGCGATATAGAAAAAAAGCTTATCGATAAAAAAAAATGCATATTGATCGATATCGATAATTATTGAAAAGATTTGAAACCATATTTTATGTGCAGTTCTGCCTGGACTTTTTATAATATTGCTATATGATTGAATTCTAATAAAAAACACTTCGACTTCGAATTAAATCTTTATTTAACCAACTTTTTTAACCATAACAGAATTGTTTTAAAGAAAAATAACTTAAGAGACCTGAGTTATGTTATTAAATACTGACAAAGAATAAACTTAAGTGACCAGAAAAGTGACCAAAATAAATATAACAAATAAAT
>NW_015152074.1:32552-37266 GCF_000732505.1 Cyprinodon variegatus | reverse complement strand
TTTTTTTTTTTTTTTACTTTTTATATTCTGTCTATGTCAAATGTGGGTAATTGTTTCAATTTGCGTGGAACAGAGACAGAAGGGAACAAAATAATCTGCACAGATCTGCTCAGTCTGCTTAGTCTGAGCCTCTCTATACGCAGTGACATGGAAAAAAATCTAATCACAGATCAAAAAGTCCTATGCAACTGGTGTGACAGTGCTGTTGTGGAACTCTGCACTGCAACCCTCTCTCAGCCCAACTAACTCCAAAGGGCACCCTCCACAGTGGTGTGCATCTGCTTGATTCACACATTTATTTGTTATTCTAACACAGGTAGGGTGTGTGTTCACAAACAATATATGACAGTCTGAATATTATCAGATTAAATAACACACTTAGTGGGTAATGAATATAATAAAGTTGCACAACACTGATGAGAGAGAAGCATTTAGCTGTAAGCTCATCAATAACAAATCCACTAGAAAAAAAACCCCATCTCAAAACAAAAATATATTTTTGACAAAAGTATATAGCTAAGGTTATGCATAATGTTCAATAGGAAAGGACTAGCTCATTTTTCATATACAGTAGGGAAATATTGGCAAAACTTTTTTCAATGTGTGAGATAGTAGCTAAAAGTTTGTTCACCTTAATTTTAGCATTTTTCTCACATTCAGTTCTTTCACATATTTGTTTTTTGTCTTTTTCTACTGTCTGAGGAGAAAAAAAATAAAAAATACTCGGAAAAAGAACTATCAGAAATGCTGACCTTTAATTAGAAGCCTTTGCTGTTGCAGACCTTAGCTTCTAGTGAAGTTGACATTTATAAATACCAAAATGTCCCAACGAATTGCTTTTTATTGAAGTTAGAGAATAGTTTAGATACCATCAGTCTATTTGTCAAATTCTGTAACCGTTGGAGCCAATTGTTAGTGGACAACAATGTAGGGCCTACACGTGATTTTCACTGTCCGTGTATGTAGAGGACAGACCTGTTAGCAAAGGGCCTATCAGTCACCGTGGCGATGGAAAGTCGAGATGTTGCTCCAGTCTGCAACTGTGTTTGTGTCTGCGACACAAAAATCAATATAGCTGGTTTCACAGACTGTTTTACAGTCAGGGCAGCTCTGAGCCTAAATGTTTGTCTGTTTTACTCAATGACACTGCTCAGCAGACTATTACCCACAGGGAGCCATGAACAAACGTAAAACAAATAAACTGGCAACCCATCTCAGCTTTGTTTGCATTTAGCAATGAAAATTATATTGCGGGGAAATTTTCTTTACACACAGTCAGGGGAAAAATCTATCAAAGCCAAGAGCTATTATATTACAGCCTCTGAGGAAATATTATCTATTGGCTGAGCTTGTTTTATTCTTGAACTTTCTGTACGCTTTTTGTCGCAGGGATTCTGAGACATCCATGGAGGCATGCACCTTCCATCCCTTCTCCTCTGGTGACAGAAGATTTCCAATTTGATATGTATGATAGGTTATCTGGATCACAGTCCTGTTTCTGTACATGTGCTGGCCAACAAGAAAAACAGGAAAGCATTTCTTTCCAAAACTAATTTCAGCACTGCGTTTTATTATGACCAACACAAACATACGCTGAACCATTCTTTTCAGTGAGCCTGGCATTACCCTAATGCATTTTGGCCTGAAATGAAAATAACATCTCAGGGTGATTTCAGGAACCTTGAGGGAACGCTTTTAGCTGTGCTTATGTAGCAAGCACTGTACACAACAACAAAATTGAATAATTGGGAGCTTGCATAAACTGTCAGATTAGTGCCTTCACACAACAAAGTACTTTAGAAGATGTATAACAGAGAGGGTGGAACAGGATAAATATGAATTTAAAAAGGATGATCTTTCTCTCTGAAAGATCTAGTCTTATTTTCCCTCTTACCCAGATTATTTTTGGAAATTATTTTCAACAATTTTGACGCAGAAAGCCTCGGCTTCCAACAGCAAAGCCCAATTTGACAGTTCAGTGTTAAAAAGAAATGGGAAGGAGAGAGTGGTGCCTGAGGCTGAGTCGAACAGAAAAGCAACAGCTTCACATCACTCACCTGGATTCAAAAAGGACAGAAATAGCACTAAAAGCACCCACTCTCACTTTGTTACTGTTCTTTTGTTTCCCTGTATTCTGCTCTGTGCTGCCATTGTGGCAGCCCGAACGGCCTGCTTCTTATGTCCCCAGGGTCTATTTACCAGCAGATTACAGCCAGAGGTCATTTAAACTGAGAAATACTTCCACCACGTCTGAACACACAATTAAAAGTTCAGTTGTTACATCTCAGTCTATAGTTATATATTATGATCAGGTTTATTTTATTTTTTATTTTATTTTTTTTTTTAAGAAAAATATTACTTTATTGAAATATTTTTTCCTTTCATTCTTGAAAGTTAATCTTACATTTAATATTTTAGCCGTAGTAAAAACATAATGTTTTTAACCAATTCCCTGGATGCAGCTGTGGCTGCAACACTTTGCACAACCACATTATTCTCCATATTATTTTGTAACATACAGTTCCTCCCATTAAGGAAAATGATAAAGCCACATTAGTAAGCTGAAAAAAGTAGTAATAAATAAAAAAAAAATACAAAATATTAATTTAGTAAAATAAAAAAAAAGATTTAAAAAAAACAGTGAGCAAAACAGTTCAAATCACCTCTTTACACCCTGTTTGCTATGGCTTTGGTTTGACTTAATTACCATCGGCTTTTTTTTTTTGCGATAGTTTTTTCAGTAGAAGCAGATTAATCCACTAGTCTGGGATAAGAATGCAAAGAGGTTTTCGGAGATGGGTGGGCACATAATAACATGTGAAGTTGAAACTGCAGCAATCAAATATAAAGTGAGTAAAATACATTAGTAAAATTGACTTGAGGAGGTTTGTTCATGAAATACAGCATCATTGTGAAAAACCCAAACTTGAAGCACACAAGACATGAAGAAGAGGCCAGGCAAGAAGGCAGCAATTAAAATCTTTGGAGAGGGTTTGAGTTATGAAAGACTTATGGAGACCAAATATCAAAAGTGACTGGACTATACTGTTACGTCCCCTGGCTGAGTCTAGGGGGTGTAAGGGACCAACATAAATTTAGACAGTAAACGAAGGAGTTAAAAGGGCATTTAAAGGTTTTATTCTGCCATTTCTTGTGAATAAATTATGGTAAAAGCTTCAGGGAGAGCCCAGGCCACACTAACAAACAAAACAACCCTAAAGAAAAAAGAAAAGTGGACTTACCTAAACCAAAATATACAAACCAACAAAATAACCTACCTATCCAACACATAAACAGGAGAAAACTGAGGTTAAACAAAAGGGCGGCTCTCCCCTACAAAAAACATCCAAGCAGGTTTACTTAACAGCCCATTAGATTCAACAAGGAAAACAGAGGTGTATGGTAGACAAATGGCTCAGTGGCCCTGAAGTACTCCTTCACAGGCCTTAAATAGTCTTCAGGTGATCTTGATTGGACAGACTCAGGAAGCAGCAGCCAGTCTTAAAGACGGAGCCTAAAACAGAGCAAGGTGTTAATTGGATACAAGAAAAAAGACATCCAACTTGGGGATGTAACAATACCAGAGTTGACCATCAGACAAGACAAGTTGTCCAGTCGCTATTTAAATCACCATTGCTTAAAGAAGAATATTGCAGGCAGGTGTGCAGTTAGCTACAGGCCACACAGCCCTACTGGTACGGTTTTTAAGAAGCCTAATTGATATTACAAAAGTTACCCTTTACAAAATCCCGTCTTGTCCCAAAAAAAGGACAGTCTAAGACAAAACAAAGTCCATAGGTTTGCTAGGATGATAAGTTAAAAACAGAGGCAGTTATCTTCCAGAGTGCTCAGTTACACAAGTTATACTCTGGTTCCTCCGGGAGAACTGGAAGCTGTTCATTCAACACGAGCTGCCAGTGCTGAAACAGTTACATGAAATATATCAAACCCGCAAGAAAATACTACTAATTGGTCAAACTTTTAATATTTTAACCGAGCAAATAACTCATATTTAGAATTTTAGATACACTTCATTTCCTGAGGGTACAACCTCTGAAGCTGAAAAAAACATAACTGAATAAAAACACTCCATCATTACATAATTTTCACGTTCCTTTCAGATAATTTGAATTCCATGCTGCATGCTTTCTCATTAATCTGCTGAATGAAGAAAAAGAAAAATTATCGGCCTTTAACACATCTTCTTCATTCAGCTCCATGCCTTCATCTGCTGAGATGGTTTTTGTCAGGTAAGGACGATTATGAGCTGCTGGGAGCTTTACGTTCTACGGCTGTTGCAGCCAAGGCAATCACTTGTTGTGACAGGGGCAAGGAAGCTCCCTCTCCATGCAGGAGGCTGATTGATTGGGTAGTCAGGAATTGGCAATGTCCTTCACAACAGGCACCGAAGGACAGTGTGCCCAGGATACTTCGACTCACCCTCACAAACTTTACATTTTTCTGAATTAATCCTCCAACAAAATGCTGAGTGAGATCCTCTTGAAATGTTTGTAATCAACGAGATGGAAAGAATTAATTAATAATTTCCAGCAACTTTTATTTTAAATGTATTACTTCCAAAGAAATCCAAAAACAGTGTGATCCTAGCAGTCATGAGAAGAAAAAAGAAACATAAAACATAGACAATTTTTCCCCCTCTTTTTGAATGAATATTATCTCGGCTAAACTTTATTTTCTTAGTCATAATTTAAAC
>NW_015152074.1:25694-32027 GCF_000732505.1 Cyprinodon variegatus | reverse complement strand
CCAGAAAAATAGAACAAACTTATTTTATCTTTGGCACTATATGTAGTTGCTATAACGCTTATAGCTGGTCTTGTCAAGATTAAAACATTTTCTGTTTCCTATTTCAGATTCAGCTTTATCGTCCAAGTTAGTTGGACAATAAAGCTCAAAGATGTGGACTTCGGATCGAGACGCTAAAAACATATAGACATAGAGAACAAAAATAGAAAACTTTGAGAGAAATAATATAAAAGATAAAAAACAATAAATAAAATTATTTTAGCAACCTTATTCCTTACCTGCTTTTTATAGTTTCCTTCAACATAGGCAGGTAGGAACTGTTTTATTTTGTATAAACCTTATGCCGGTTGTTTTTACAGTAACAGCCAAAACTGTCTAGTTGTGACTATATTATGTTTGAGCTGTCTGGCCTTGATGCTGAGATTTTTAAACTATAGGTAATAAAAAAAAGTTCATGGGAATCCTGCCTTTAGGGACAGACTGACTATCAGCAGCAAGTCTACTTGACTATTTAAATTAACAATCCATGCAGGTCGTTTGGTTCACGTAGGATCAGCTATCTTCAGCTTCTAGACTGAAGACAGACACCCACGGTCTTCCTTTTGTAGTGAGGCTGTCAGTCACAGCAGTGCAAAGATAGCCAAATAGGTGAGAAGGAACAGAGGGAGAGGATGAGAAAAAAACTGTAATGGAACAGATAAAACATACACATTAAAGGCAGAAAGCCAAAATGCTAGTACAGCCTATCAGGCCCTATACTAGCTTAAAATAAATTTGTTTGCTAAAATGTCTGGGCGTTCAGATTCTGTGAATCCTTCATAAACTCCATTAATACAAATCTGGATATTAATATTGAAATTTTTGTATTATAATAATTACATATAACCTTGATTAAAATACCGTGCTTTAATATTTTAAGCACTGTATTTATTATTTCAAATATTATTAAACACTACTTTCATGGTTTACATGTGTACACTGCTTATGTTCTTTTGTAAATTAAATTTGATGTCAATTACATTTTAACTATGTCCAAGTCAGATTGTCAAATAAATATGTAGGTTTACTTTTAAAAGTTTTCCTGTATGGGATAAGATAACTACCAATGAATATGCATTCTTGGTGTCTGAATTTGTAAATATGAGTCAATAGGTGTGAATAAATTGAAGATTTCTATTTTTTTTTTTTTTTTTGTCAACCCATACATACATCAGATTTCTAATCCTGGAGAATACAAGTCTAGATTTACACATATAAGTTACAACTTGCTTAAACTACAAGTAAAAATCCCAATTAATGAATGTATGTCTCACATTTACAAGTACAGATCTAGAGAGTTTGAGGAAACTGCATTCCTTACCACTTATTGGCAATAATACAACTGAAGATTGTTCGACATTTGCCATTTAGCAAGGAGAGGAAGAACACAAAATCAGTACTAACGATCTACGTTATATCCTTTAAGAAATTTAATTTTAAAGCATGCACACTATAAAATTCAATCAATGGGTCTGTTTACATCTTCTTCCTCTTCTCATTATAAGCCAGTATATAATTAACTTTTAGGTGCATTAACCACCAAGTGGTAAGGAGTAATACAACTTCATCAAGGGTTGGAGTTGTACTTGTAAATTTGTGATTAACTTTTATTGACATCCGTTTACAAATTTAGACATCTACACATATATATATATTTTTAAGTTACCTAAGGCGATATACTTGCCTTCAAAGAAATGGTTTCCTTTGCTTCTCAACTTAATAAATAGGAAAAGCTCCTATGTCACCATAGCCACGTGATATTCTATTCAGTCATTTGTAATTGGTAGCAAAGCAGTGCAGAACAGAAAGAGACTGAACAAGCCACTTAAGAGAGCCTGCTTTATCCTGGGCCACCCGCTGGACCTCACTGAGGAAGTGGGTCAGAGAAGGATGTGGGTAAAGCTGACATCCATTGTGGACATTTCCCATCCCCTTCACATTTTGAGAGCCCTGAGCAGCTCCTTTAGCAACATGCTGAACCTCCCACAGTGCAGGACGAAGTATTTTGTGGGTCCATCGTACCCTCTTCCATTGCTCTTTAAGGAATATGAAAGGAAATTCTGCAAGTTTTTTCAATATCAGTGTGTCCGGCAAATGCAAATCTATTATATACACGTGTAATATCTGTGTTACTTCCAGACAATAATCTATTGTTGTTTTTAAATAGATTTTTCTGAACAAAACATTTTCAAAATCTGTCACTGAAGTGGACAGTGCTTTTACATAGTAATTAGCTTTCCTCACATACTGCCATTATGTTCAGTCAAAATTATGAGCTACACATCCCTCAAAGGACTTTGAAAATGTTTTCAAGGATTTACATATCTTACTAGTACAATTTTTTTTTCACATTCTAAAATCCAGTTTCTGCTGGCAAAACGGTAATTTAGGAAATCTATACTTCCAGTTCCAACTAGGACTGTGATTTTGACCAGGAAGTATCCTGAAGAACAGAGCACTTTAAATACATGTCAAAACAGCTTGCCATCACAGACTTCATGCATTAACTCGAGCAGCAAAATTCTTCCACACCATCTCCATCTTCTTTGCAGCTATGGCAATGTTGCTCTTTCTTTTAAATGCATTATCTATTTCTTTTTCATTTCTGCATTAAAATCTCTAGTTCCAGTTGGGTGAAATAGGAACATTTTATTGTGAGTTTGTCAAGCCTGCTTTGTAAAATGGGCTTCTGCAGTCTGGTATGATCAACATGCAAGGAGGTGGTTGGTGAGAGGGCCCATACACATAATGTAAATTTAGTTCCAAGTCTGTTTAGAACATGCACTAAAATTAAACTAATGGGAATATTCTAGAACAAAATTTAGAGTACCGGTAGTTTATATTTTTCTCACATTTTTCTCTGCCTTTTGGTTAAACTAGTTTGCATCATCTCTGAGACTCATTTATCAGTCCTGACTAAAGACCCCCTTGCCTGAGGGAGATTACCACACCATCACCAAAGTTGTACACCGACATGTCCTGTGATCTTCCAGATATGACACAGAGACCTGACACTTTGATTGGACATACTGCCTACTAGGTGGAACAGTTGATGCATATTTATAGGGTGCACACTTTGCATGAGGGCTAGAGTATAAGGTAAGAATAATAAGGATCTGTCAAGCTCTTTTATACATGTTTTCACTATCCTCTCTTATAAGCTTTATTAAGTAATTATTGTTGATGGAACTATAAAACTAAAGCAGCCATATTTGCAAATGTGAAACATCTTTCCATGTTGCCTTGGAACCATAGATGCCAAGTAGGGAGAAATGTTGGAAGTCACATCCGCTCACTGAGGAGACAAAAAATAAAAAAAATATAATTGTTTTTTTGATTCTACCATAAGTGACCAGAAGGCTGCTTTTGTAAACATTAGATGGAAACAGAATTGCTGGAAAAAGTTTTCCTACTCGCCAGAAATAAGAGGCAGTTAATACCACGGACAGGAATATGCTGCCTTGGCCTGTGAAGGCTATTTGCGTCAGGAGCTTAAGCTTGACACAATGTGCCTATACAATGCGTGGATCTGAAGTCTTGAGGATCTGTGGAGGGAAGCACAGCCGCAACAGAAATCCTCACTACAAAGAAAAGAGGTGAAAAGGCAGTTATTTAACCAGATGCACCACTCAGCAGAGAGAGGATTAAAATGCACTACCGCTTATCTGGCATAAAGACTTGACTTTAAAACAGCAGGTTCCATCAAAAACACGGTGTGAAGGTCAGCCTTTTATGAGATGCTTTTTGTGTGCTAATGAGAATGCAAGAGGATTTTGTGTCACTACTCTGTTCTTTTACCTACTTGAAGTTTTGATTTAAAAAAGATTTTGGATTGCACAAAGGGCTCATTTTTGTTTTCAATTTTTCATGTGAAGGGAGTCTTGATTGCAAAGAAACTACTTTTAGAGCAGCTGTTAAGTGGTGAGTAGGTGAGTAGTTGAATGATATTTCAGATGGTTTATACGATGAAAAAAAGATCAATACTTTGTTTAGATTAAATTCTAACTGCTGTTGCCCTGAAAAATACACTGGTTGCCTGTTTACCTGATTATAAGGAAGCTCAATGTTTTCTGTAGATTAAATGAGCAGCATTAATAAAGATGGAAATCTGACCTTTGATATTACACCACATTTGCTCTCCTGCCTGTATCGGCAGACCAGCAGATGGTAAACTGGTGAAATGAACTCTTTGTTGATCCAAATAAAACATTACATAAAAAGGCTATGCTGTTCTAGTATCATTCTATTTATGGGACACCAGCAAGAGCAACCTGGGACCCAGATGTTAGACCCAATGAGAAATACAAATGTAAACCACTTAATCTTTATTCAATTTAGGTGAGGGTGGAAAAACCCTTCTTAAGTGCCTGGCTTGGGACCCTTTAACTTATTGGCTTTATTGAGGAATGACCGAAAGAGAAAATTACAAGTTGCAGCAGCATTAAAGTTGATTGCACTTGTCCTTAAATAACAAATTTGCCTCGAATGAATTTCCAGTGGTAATATCGTATTAAAACCTTTTTTAATAAACACACTTATGAAACAGATCTAAATCTAGCTGAGCTGAAGAAACTCTTAATTAAGGAAAATAAAACACAGACATATATATATACATAAATATATATTTTCTGTGACAGTTATTAAAAAAAAACAAAAAAAAAACTTTATCAGTTCTTAATTCCTCTTAAAACAAAGACAGCTGCCTGCTAACCGATACAAATACACTGCTTGTATTGGCACCAATCGGTTACAAAATAAATACATGGTAAATATCACTAATATAAAAACCAAGACTGCTACAAAAAATGTTTTGTGCAGGATGCAGCTCCATGCATTAAATTATCAGACATTTTCCATGATGGACCAAGGTCAATGTGAATAGAGTCAGGTATACCTGACAAAATGTGCCAGCAATAGCACTGGACCAAATAGCATGACTACAGAAGATTGGCGAGCACTATGGTTTCATGTAGTGATAGCTCTATTGTGTGTTTATGTTTTAGATGTGCCCAGGGCACACAAAACAAAGAATATGACTGATAGCATATCAGTAAAACCAAAACTGTATATTAATTAAATGTATCAATTAAAACTGAAACCAAAAACTAGCTGATCGAAAAGGCACACATCTCATTATTGCAAAAGAAAACAGTGTTTTAGGAGAGTCTATGCTTTAGGTAAAGAGATATTTCACCATATAGGCTGTGCATTCTGCTTTCTGTCCTGTGCTGGGATTAATATGGGTATTTCTACCAGCTCATGATATGTACAAATAATATGAGAAAAGTATAAACTGTTTGAGGATGAAATTAGTCTGTTTGTGTGCTGTTATATTAAGCTTTTTTGAAAAAATTGTCCTCTAATACTGATTCTCTGCAGATGTGCTAAAAATGCTATAGTTGTTAATGTTTATGTGATATTTTATTAGTATTTCTTGAAAAGGCCAGTTTTTGTCGAGGTCTTGATGAGGAGTTGGTGCAACACAAATAAAATGTCAGTCTGAGGAGTGAAGAGGAGGAGAAAGAGACAGATAAAGAGGGACAGGAGAAGGAGGATGAGAGTGACGTAAAAGAGGAGGAATAGGACAATGAGGAAGAGAAGGAGAAGAAAAAGGAGTAGGAGCCACAAAAATGTGCCACACAAGACCAAATGTGCAAGACTGAGTTTTACAGAATTATTCCACTCTTAAAACTCTTTCAGGCTCTTTTGATATTGTATATTTTATATAGATATGCCACAATATTTAAACATAGTCTAATTCTTCAGTTTGGTTTGATTTAGTAAAGATTGTTCTTTAGCTGAGTTTTAAATTTGGAAAATCCCGATGTGCTTGGTAAAGTTTACATTTGTATATCCTCCACCATGAATTTGTGTGGTTTTATCACTACAGTATAATATACTCTGCATATTGATGAAGGAACACATGTAAGAAAAGTTAGCACATGCAGTCTACTGAATTCCAAATGTCATTCACTTTACATCTTCTGGATAGATCTGTTCTGTACGTACAAAGCCATTCCCTTAATTTCATTTGATTCCAGTGTGACATTCGGGTGACCACATCATTTTTTCTTTTTTTCTTTACCGGTATGTAAAAGTATTTTATTTCTTTTCTTTGCTCTAAAGTCTACTCTGATTTTTGTCTTGAAACTTTTAATATGTTTATTTAAGGATATGTTTTACTCCTGATTATTCTAGCCTATTTTGTTAGTTTTACAGTGTCACTACTTTGGACAGGAGTGGATGGATGGATGGATGGATGGATGGATGGATGGATGGATGGATGGATGGATG
>NW_015152074.1:14554-25463 GCF_000732505.1 Cyprinodon variegatus | reverse complement strand
TTGGATGGATGGATGGATGGATGGATGGATGGATGGATGGATGGATGGATGGATGGATGGATGGATGGATGGATGGATGGATGATTAACTATACATTTTGCATCAAAGTACAGTGTTGGATACTGTGATATTAGTGCTTTAGGCAGATGATTTATTGACACATGTAGTTCTTTATTCATAGTAATATATTTTTAGATCCATTTCTAATTGCTCAGCCGTTGGAAAAGATAATGTGCCTCAGCTTTATGGTGCTTTATACACAGAAGGCTGGTAAAATAAATGTTATGGATATTTGTTTTTGACTCCAAACATATAAAGGTGTAATGAAAAGACATGATTGTCTGCGAAAGCTATATTGATCCTACTGTCATTTATATCTAATAAAGTTTATAAAGAGCAAATGTTCCTTTATAGAGACAAAACATGTGTCATCCAGCTAAGCTGAAAATATAGGTAAACAATCAACCTTTAATTTCTTGATCTCTGCTGTATTAATGCATATGATAGTAATTGTAACTTTTACATATGGCTGAGACTCATAAAAAGGTTGAGCTGCATTATGCTAACACTATATAATTAGCAATTATTGATCATGAGATCAGCCTTAAAGAAAATTCATTTAAAAAGATGATTTGTTTTTTTTTAAATATTTAATTAAACAACATTAGAATAGATAAGCCCACAGCCAGCTCAGCATTCATGGCCATGAGGGTAAATCAGGAGGGGACTACTGGCTTCAGGTCCCCAATGTAATTGATGATATTGATAAACTGAAACTTCCCCATTTAATAAAAACATGGCAACAAATGATAACACTGCAATAGCATAGCAACTAAACAACTTTACAGATTTTCTGAGTTCCATGCTTATCTTAAATTTCCAAAATCTATACAAAAGTCTATTGTTTCAATTAGAGGATAAAGAAGGGTTCATTAGGGACTTGTAGTATCATAATGTAATAATCATATAAAACATTTTTCTTATGCAAAACTGTTAACAAAAGTATGTTAAAACAGTGAAAATGTACAAACCAGATACTATAAAGATTAAGAACGGGTAATGAGCTAGAGGTAGATTGAACAAACAGTGGTTGATCTACAAAGAGCGTAAAGAACTGATGGGAGGAGAAAATTAATTCAGTGCTAAAAGGCAGAGGTAGGTAAAGCTACAGAACTTACTGTCAGCTATGGAGGTGGCAGCATCAAGCTGTAGGGGTAAAAATGGAAGAAATTGGAAACTAGGCTGATAGAGGATAAGACAAACTTATTTGTTTAGCATGTTTCAGTAACAAGACAAGCAAAAGGGCTGCACTTAAAAAGAAGAAAAGAGAAGGAAAAAAACTGAAAATAGTACAAGACAGTGGTACGTTAAAGAGGATAAGGAAAAAGTTAGACTATAAAGAATATGATAACAGCAGGTAACTATATAAAATTTTGGTTAAATATCATAATCACTCCCATAATGATTCAAAAGATCACATAGTCCACAGAGAGTGTTGGTCTAGTGGTTAGAGCAGTGCGCTTGTGCTCTGAGAAGGTTTCAAGTAGCCTACCTGGTTCAATCCCCACAGCCTACTGCCTAGGGTCCTGAACAAAACCCTTAAGCCCAAGGGGATGGGTTAAATGCAGAGACTGAATTTCCCCATTGTGGGACAATAAAGGGATTTACATTTGCATTTTACAGGAACAACAAACGGTTTCAACAATCCAGAAGAACAAGGGGTGGCTATTTGATGACTTAGGCTTAGATAAACTTTATTGTCATTTTGTACTCAGAGTTTTTACAAAACCAGATTTCATTCAGTACAGCTCTCAATGCATTTACATTTCTAAAGCGCAGCAGTGATAAAATGTAAACATGGTGATCAAATGTAAACTTAGACTGGTGTAGGATTTACAGTTTTTTCAACATTCAGCGCTTTTTTTCTTATCCTATTTTATTCAACATTCTGCAGTCTAATGGCAGCTGGGAAGGAGCTGTTCTGGAATCTGCTGGACCTGCATTAGATGCTTTAAAGCCTCTTCTCAGAGGGACGCAGGAAGAACAGTCCATACTGGGGGGATGAGGGGTCGGTGATGAAGTTACGGACTCGTGACACGCAGCACTGGGATGAAATGTCTTTTATGGGGGAAGAGGAGCCCCGATGATCTTCTCTGCAGTTCTCACTATTCTCCTCACCTTTTTCCAGTCTGAGGCGCTGCAGCCTCCACATCACACAGTGAGACAGCTGGTCAGAACGCTCTCTATGGTGCTTCTGGAGAAGGTGGTGAGGATGGGTGAGGGCAGGAGGGCTCTCCTCATCCTCCTCAGGAAGTACATGCACTTCTGTGCCCTTTTGGCCACTGAGGTGGTGTTTACAGTGCAGGTGAGGTCCAGGTGATTTGCAGGTGACTTGGAATGTGTGCAGGAGGATGGACCTCTATGCTGCTTTAATACATCAGCACTAAAGCAGGCGATTGCACTGGTGTAAGCCAAAGAACCAACAAAGAGTTCTGGATAGGGGCCAAGAAATCATCAGAGTGAAGGTCTCGTTGCCTTCCAACTTAAGCCTTTTGTGGTTGCCATGTACCAGATGACTAAGAAGACAGACATGCAGCTAACTATAGAAAAAAAGAAGAAAGTGATTCATAACACTTAGCTGGAGAACATTGTCAACATAATAAAAAAGTGATTTCTAAGCCTAACAACAACGCTTTCTTAAATGTAATTTCTTTTCTTCTGATAATGGTTCTCTACCAACAATCTGCATTAAAGGCTGCATTGAAGAATTGTAAAAATATACCCAGAAAAAATTATTCCAGGATTATAGAGACATACTTAAGAAGATCTGAGGCTATGAATGCACCCAAACGTGCTTAAAAAAAATAGGCCGCAGGTGTAATTACTATAATTTAAAAAAAGTGGCAACAAATAAAATTGGGTAAATACCTTCTGATGTAAATGTAGCTTTTGTTGTCATTACCTGTACATGCCCACTATTAGCCACAAACGTAATTATCTGTAATAACTCTATGTGGCAGCAGAGGACATGTAACCTGTGCAGGGCTAATGCCTCAGTAGGTATTCATGTGTGAGAAGCTTTGTTTATTGTTAAAGTTGATTTGCAGACTTTTTTCACTTAATCCTCAAATTACTTAAATTCCTAATGTCAGTGTTTTTCTCTTTAGTTGGCTTTTGCCCCCTGAGATTAAAAAGTCTCTGACATATTCAAAACCCCAGAACTCATTCCTTCTTCTGAATAGTTTCCTTTCCCTTTTAAAGTCCTTGCTAAAGAAGGGGAGCTCATGCAGAAAGGACTTGCCCTATCCAAGCATTGTACCTGCTGTAAATGATAGATATGTAAAGAAGCAGAAAAAAATGCAAAAAATAGTAATCTCTTTGACGTAAGATGTGAGACGTGAATAGACATAAAAAGGAAACCAGGCGCACAGAAAATTGGATTTTCAAGACTGCCTTGTCTGGCACAAAATGACCAGTCAGAGGGTGTTAGTGAGGCACACTTTCATTAGCCTACTCATTTGGCATCACTGAACCATAAAGATGGTTAAGTGATATTATGTTAACCTTCTGTTTTACATCTAGAGTTGAGATTAAATGTAATTAGGTGGCTTTTGTACTTCCCACACAGTCCTGGAGGTAATTGATGAGTGGCTGCAGTCTTTTAGTGGCTGGCTGTTGTATTGTTCTGATCCCATGCCACTGTCTGCCTTCTAAACCCGTCAGCTCGGGCATAAGCCTGTTGTCTAGGCATCGACCATCACCATAGAAATATTTTTTCTACTATGCAATTAATGAAACCTGTGTTTTTATTTTATTGTTTAGAAGCGTTGGACATTAAATTACTCAGTGGCAGTGAAAAATCGTCAAATCTGCACAGAGAAACACGGAGCCAAACATTCCAGCTTTGTGTCTGGGTATGTTTGACCTTTAAGCTATAATTGATGAATCTGATTCTGATTCTGGTGGCCTTTTTGCCAGATGCATTTACTTTGGCAGCAGAGTATTTTTAAATCTATGCTATCCATCTACAACAAAGCAATCCTTACAAATGCCTGTATGTCTACAAAACACATTAATATGTATTTTTTTTAACCAAGATGATTTAAAATTAAATAGCAGCATGTTGTTCTGATCATCATTACACTGTGAGACATTCTCAAATTTGTATTGTGCAAACATATATGCTATAAAAACTACGACACTCATTTTAATGTAAAAAAAAAAATTATAAATTCAATGAAAGTGCTATAAGGCAGTATAATTTCAGCTCAGACTTTAAATCTCATTCACATAATATGATAAGAAGTTTACAACCTATAAATATTATGAATGTCATAATTTTAGAATTTTTTGCTTTAGTATGGCCATTTAAATAGCCCAGAATTTAAGCATGTTTTGTTAGGCACCACAATTAAACAAACAAACAAAATAAAAGAGATATCTGCAATTATTATTTTTTAGAAGGGCCCATGTACTGTAATGCCCTTTTGGCTTTAGTAACTTTATAAACTAAAATTCATGTAGTTAACCCTTAATTCCTGAATTTAAACTCAGTTGTACAAACATTTTTTATCATTTATATATTACTGTTAATCAAATAAGATTAAATAGACGTTATTCATTATAATATTGCACCTATAAAAATGGTACATTAGGTATAAAAATAATCAACAACACTTGGCATCTAGGAAACATCACAAAACATGCTAAGCACATCTATAAAAGCCTACTACAGTATGAAGGCAAAACATATGTTTTTGAAGAGGAATTATTTTTTATTACCGTAGGCTAATAAAAAGGATAATTGGCGAGTAGTGGTTAACTTCAGAACCAAATTGCTGCAAAACAAACCATTAGCAAAATTTCTCTCTGAGTTTCAGATGCCTGGAGAGACTGGAGCTGGTGTATGGTGCACCTGAGAACAAATAACTTCCCTGATGTTGATGTTTGGTTTGTTTTTGTAGATTTTTGATCATTTCATATGTTTACAGCCGTGTAATACAAGCTAACAGGTTAAGCCGCATGGTACACCATGCTGACATGTTTTGAGCTTTTCTTTATAAAGCTAAAATATTTATTTTACTAAGGGTTTAAACATTAATGTTAACGTTCATGTATTTCCTCATATGCCCATCAAATTTGATTACCAAAGTATGACCAAAAAGGTCCTTTGAGATAAGTCCCCTTATACCTGCTAGCTACTAGCTCAATCAAATAAGGTTAAGAATCAATTCACCAAAGCTTATTGGTTTCGGATAAAGCAAATCATTCAATTAAACTTTATTTAGCCTAATAATGTTTAAGTTACTGCTTGTATTTGCATTGTGAAACAGTTTCACTACATCCTAATTGCACTTTATTAGTGAAAAGGTAAAGTTAAAGCTTAGTTAAAAGATTGCGAACACAAGCAGCCAAAATGAGTTTCCTTCGCAGGGTTGCTGGTTGCATCCTTCGAGATCAGGTGAGGAGCTTAGTTACCCAGGAGGAGCTCGGAGTAGAGTCGTTGCTCCTCCATGTCGAAAGGAGCCAGCTGAGGTGGCTTGGGCATCTGTTTTGGATGCCTCCTGGTCGCCTCCCTCTGGAGGTGTTCCAGGCATGTTCCGTCGGGAGGAGGCCTCGTGGAAGGCCCAGGACACACTGGAGGGACTACAGTATGTCTCTGAACTGGCCTGGTATTGCCTGGGGGTCCCCCCAAAGCAGGTGGAGGAAGTGTGTGTGGATCGGGAAGTCTTTGCTCAGGCTGCTGCCTCCATGACCCTTCCCCGGATAAGTGGAAGAAAATGGATGGATGGATGGATGGATGGATGGATGGATGGATGGATGGATGGATGGATGGATGGATGGATGGATGGATGGATGGATGGATGGATGGANGGATGGATGGATGGATGGATGGATGGATGGATGGATGGATGGATGGATGGATGGATGGATGGATGGATGGATGGATGGATGGATAATTAACTAATTAACTAATTTGATCACATTCCATATTATTCAAGTTAATTTGGCTCTCAAAAATTAAATCCATGCCAAACTGTATCACTTGATCATTCTACTGATCATGGTAAAAATGCTACCCAGGTCCATCACCCCTCTGTCCCCCCACTCCTCAGAGTCTGTCTCCCTCCTCCCTTATAGTCACTCCAATGCAGTGAGAGGCAAGCTGCTGAGGCTGCCTGGTCAAAAAACTACCTTAGTGCCCACCCTCAGTACATACTGCTGCACGGCTGTCAGTCAGCCGAGGCAGTCTGCAGGACCAGGACCCCCTACGGCACCGTCCTGTCTCCATTTCACTTCACTCTCTACACCTTGGACTTCACCCACAACACGGACAGCTGCCACAGCTTGAGTACTGGTTGGTAATCATTGACTTTGTGGACTTGTGTGAGAAAAACCACTTGTATATGAACACCAGTAAGACCAAGGAGATGGTGATCGACTTGAGGAGAAGACCCCAACCTCATTATCACATAAACATGAACAGCAGGACATATAAACTGTGGAGAGTTCCAAATACCTGAGTGTTTATTAATAAAATGGACTGGACTCATAACAACACGTCCTGTACAAGAGGAGCCAGAGCCGCCTCCACCTCCTGAGGAGGCTGAGGTCCTTTGAAATGAACCTGCCTCTGCTTAACTCTCTCTGACTCTGTGGTAGCCCCTGTTCATCTCTACACTCTGTTGTCTGCTGGGCCCTGGGCAGCACAGAGAGGGACAGGAAAAGGCTGGTCAGGAGGGCCACTTCTGTCCCGGGCTGCGCTCTGTACTCTGTGGAGGAGGTGTCCAAGAGGAGGGTGTTGGCCAAGCTCACATCTATCATGGACAACATCTTTCACCCTCTACACCAGGTCTGTTCCATAAAACCAAGAAATTAAAATGAACTTTTAAAATTTCGGAAAGCAGATGATCAGTATGAGATTTATTTCGAGAAATGTAAATTGTAAAAATATGATTTTTAAGGCTCAAAAGAAGTTCAGCATTTTTTTTTTTTATTAGGAGACTATTACTCTAAAGATCTGAAATGAAAAACAGGAGTAAAAATTAGAGTAAACTGTGAAGCAACAGGGGAAAATGTTATGGTTAGCAATTGGTTGCTTGTATGTTTAATTTTAGCTTTAGCCTGTGGATATTTGTTTTGCTGTTGTTCTTCTTATTATAGTCTATTTTTAAACTGGGTCATGCTCTTGAATGCAACCCCAGATACATTGTTTTTGTAGGAAGGAGTTTATCCACCATTTCACTCCCCTTCAGTGCATCCTCTTTCCTCTTGCTTCTGCCCTGCTGGTCAGTGATGATGATGATGGTGATGATCTCCCTTCAGGCTGTAGAGGCAGATGGACCCTCATCTTCCCTTCTGTCTGCTGCTGTTGTGACCTTTCTCCCCTGAAAGCGTGATACCTGTGTAGACCCTGATTATGTCACTGACGTACTGCAGAGGCCCACAACCTCTTGTTGTGAAGGCAAAGGCTAGAGTGGTAGAGTGGACATGATTGGCTCTCACTGTAAACCCTGTTGGAGAGCTGTGTTCCAGCCGAGAAAGGCCGGCAGATAAAGAGAATAGGAGATGAGAGGAAAAGAGGGAGTCTGCCCTGCATTCTCTGGCTAATTAAGTGTTATTATCCAGCACAACAGGAGGTACCTGAGAAATAATTGGCTACAGTGACAGCTAAATGTTCCAATCTGGAGGTGAAGCCAAAAGCCCAGCAGAAGGTCATGTAGCGTTATGTACTGCAGTGATCTTATTAAAGCTGCAGTTTGTTTCATCTTTGGCTCACTGGTAAAATACTTTTTGAATTAAAAGGATACCCATTCCTTTGATTTAAAGTTTGTATTGTTCAGTACAGGAAATTAAATTTTTTCTTACAATGATTTTTAATCTGTTAGTCAAAGAGAGAGTCTACATCATTTTTGCTTTCTCATGCCCACATACCTTGAAGGCATTGTCTCTTTTGTAATGCTAATGTAAAACTAAAAGAAAAATACAAAAAAGGCTCTGTACCTTAGATCAAAATACAATATAGACATGTAAAAAGATCAAATATAGAAGAAATAAATTAAAGAGTCTTAGCTCTAAACCTTATAAGGATTTCAATATGATAACCTTTAAAATTGTTACCTGAACACTTGTGGAGCAAAGGTGTTTCTAAAACCTTAAAATAGATGTTTTTTATGGAGACCTGGTGAACCCAAGAAATGGCCCATTATGATGGGATGTATTCATACCCTATAAGAAAAAGGGAGTTTTGAATTACTTGCTATACGTTTCTACACATTCTGAGCAATTTTGAAATACTGTATAGCAGCCATTACAGATTTAGCAAACAAGTTGTATAATGAGATCTTGCAAAAAAAAACCCACAGTTGCTGATCAAGCTAAAGTCTGTCTTGTGAATGGCTATATTGTTGCTGATAAAGTTTAAGCAAATATGATGTGCATCGGATATAGTGCTTTACATGTGGCATATATCAATGTTTAAGTCTTTTATTTTGAGTAAATTTGTGGCCTTTGTTTTCCATGTTTCTACTAGCCTGCCATGCCATAGTTAACTTACAATGTAATGCCAACTTTCTAAACATTTGAAATACATGTAAAGCAACAGTTACTTAGGTGATTTAGTCAGAACCATTTTCATTTTATTTATATTATTTTGAAAGGGATTAGTGTTTTACAAATACAAATGTTAAGGTGCAAACAGCCTGTTCAAACAAACAAAATTTGTATTTATATAATTAAGTTGTTTCTATAAAGTGTCTTGAGATGATGTGTTGTGGATTGGTGCCATATGAATAAACTGAATAAAAATCTAAACTAAAATACCGTATAAACAAAAAATAAGCCTCCATCTCTTTTTAAATCGTTTTGTTTAAGTTGTGTAAATGCCAAAGGCACCAGCAGATGGCTAATTGATATGGACATTAGATGGGTCACGTTGATGAATGAAAAGCTATTTTAATTGTTTCAAGTAATCTGGTGTTGTGGAACAAACGCTGCAGGATCAGATGTCTGTGATGTAAGCGAGCTAAACCCCCTGATGTCATGTCCCTTCAAAACCAAACTGCAAACTGTTTCCATCCTCTTGACCTCCTGGCTTGTCAGGCAAGACACACCAGTCTTCAGCTGAAGTGGCAGAGTCTGTGTTCTCTGGAGAAGCAGGCCGCTTTCTGCCTTTGATTCAAAGAGAACTGAACGTAATATCTTCTCATCACCTTCATGCCGCTCTGAAGCAGATGAGAAAAACTATAGGGTTATTTGTTCGGTTAATCCTCGTTTGTAACCCACAGAACAGTCCCGGCGCTGCGAAGCAAGCGAATGTAGCCCCACTGGTTCTGCTACTGTTTTGAAGCTGTGCAACTGTCTGCCTGTGCCGCTGCTATGAAGCCGTCAACTGCTGCTCACAGAAGACTTCCTCAACAAGCTGGTGTAAGCACTGAAATGAAATAAGCCCTGCAGACCTTCCTCTGTTGTTTTGCATAAGGCTAAGTCAAGTCTCTCCAATTATCAAGGCTCAGAATAGAAAACCCAGTATTCATAGGGCAGTCTTGGCCTAGCGTTTAGAGCAGTGCGCTTGTGCTATTAGAAGGTTGCAAGTACTCTTAACCACTGCTCTTTGGGAGCCACACAGTGGCAGCCCCCTGCTCCCCAAGGGGGTCAAATGTAGAGGTGAATTTCTCCAGTGTGAGAATAATAAAGTTCAGTTATTATTATTATTATTTAAGAAGACAGAGTTTGATTTCTCAAAAAGTGTTTATTTAATGGATCTGCAGTGAAGAGCTAGGACGTCTAAGGCAGGAACCTTTGCAGGAAGAGAACCCAAATGAATGACCACATCAAACTGGCCGAGGAAGATTATGAATGTGTAAGTCACTAACATGGCCTTAAAGTTCAGTCCGTGCCAATGTATGAGATTGGTACCAGCTGGTCAGCTGCTGACAAGACTTGGCAGAAGCTGCCCAGAGTCCCAGAAGTTGAAGCCCTTGAGGCCGAAGAACAGGAGATCAGATACGAGCAGAAGAGGGAAGGAAGGATAATCCAGAGAGCCAAGCAAAAGCCGGTGTCAAGGAGTTGCTCAGGAGTCCAGATCAGAAGATCAGAGATCCAAAAAGGTACCGAAGGGAAATCCAGGACTGTGTCAGGAAGCAGTTCCAGGTTCCGAAAACAGGCAGAATATAGCAGGATTCCCAAGACAGGAAAGGCAAACAGATCCGAATGTGAACATGCAGGCTCAGAGGTTCAAAGGCGGAACGAGTCAGGATCAGGCAATCCAAAAGCACTAAGTTGCCCTTGAAGATTTTCACTAAGGGCTCGAGAATAATCTGGCTCTGATGACGGGTTTAAAGGCTTATTAAATAGAGGCAGGAGCAGGTGGATCAGATGAACGGTAATGAGAAACTGGGCAGAGCTAGGCAGCTAAATGAAATGAATAATCAGGCCAGTCATCAACAGCAAGATCATGACACTGTGAGCTGCATTTAGACGTTGGTCTTTATTCTAAATGAGTGATTTAGTCCAAAATAGTTGTTGAAAATTAGGCGGTGTTTGGTAGGTCTCATTTTTTCCAACTTTAGTCCAATAATGCACTTTTGAGACGTTGCAGACCCAGTTTTCAACATCTTTTCTCAAAATTCTGGCTCTTCTTCTTTCACTTTTCAACATAATGTAAACATGGTTTGGACATAAGTCATGTAATCTTTTCAATGTCTTTTCAGCCAGTTTTTCGCTTGGTGGGATGTGGTTTGTTTCTAGGTGTTTTCCCTTTTTCTGAAGAATTAATGTTCAAAGGTTTGGTTGGCTAACATTGCTAGCTTCAAGTTACCTCATCTTCTGTCACATGGGGGTGGCCATCTGGGGACAAAGTTTCCTGGACATTTTTTTTCTAAGTGAAGCCATTTCTCAGTTCACAAAA
>NW_015152074.1:0-14282 GCF_000732505.1 Cyprinodon variegatus | reverse complement strand
ATTATGATCAACAGTCAGATAAAAAAAAAATCAAATTAATGTTTTTCCAAACAAAGCAAAAACCAAAAACTCCATCAGAGCCAGCAGTATTTCACACACAGCTATGCAGAGAGAGGGCTGCTGCAGCCGGACTAACATTAGCCCTAGCAGCAGTGGTCTCCTCTCCATGTGGCCAACACCACCACATGGGAGCTTAAATCAGCTGAGGCATACAGAAACAGGCTACCCAAACTAATATGGGCAGCAATAAGAACATTACATGTAACAACATGAACATAATTTGCATTAGATGCACCTAAGATTTTAAGTCAAGTCACAAGTTTATATTTTACTCTCAATTATTGCTCTCATCCAAATCTTCAATCGGTACAAGAGTCACCTCTCTCCATGATGTAAGTATGTGAGCCAATTTCCAATATGTATTCCTTATGTTTTTGTAAAACTGTATTTATATATTTTTTAACCATATGCAATTGTTTATTTTTCTGAAAAGTACTCTGAACAAATTTTTGTCTGTATATATATCCAACAGCTTTGTACAAATAAGCTCTGGACTTTATTTCAAGACAAATCAAGACCAAAGCTGTGGAAATATCATACAATGTATTTGTTAATATCCTGCATTTTTTCAGTCAAATGCAATAATTAAAGGGCAAACAGTATCATAACTGATTGCTAATTACATATTTTTGTTAATGCTACAACTTGTCTGTGTAAAAAGCTGAAAAGCTGACAGATCATAGTTGTTGATAAAGTTAAAATTGGAATCAATATTAGGGTGTAAAAGCTATTTATTATGGCTTCTGAAAGACTGACAAACTCTTTTTAATTTTAGATTTTAATCACAGGCATTTCAAACATTTATTGTCATTACAATTTTCCACTTTAACGTGGGTCAATAAAACCTCAAAGTTCTAATTTCTTTTAAGCTGACTTTTAACAAATATAGTTTGATGCCCTCGCTACAAAAATCACAAAACAGAGGAAAATAAACCTAATTTCCTTACATATCCATTCTTAACAAGAAGGCTGTTCATCACAGCACTACTTGGTGATGAAGAGGTACTCAGTATACAGTATATGTATGTTTATCTTTGCTTTATTAACTAGATGGTAGACTTGTGTGGGAGATATGTCAACTCCACATGAGTAAGGAAGTGAGCCCCTGACACCATGTCATTAAATGTGATGTTAGTAAGTCAACTGTCAAATGGTTGGGGGAAAAAGCATCTCTGTTTCTTTCACTCTGCTATTTTTCAGTAAATGAAGAAATTTTAACAGCACTGCTGGGATCATGGATATTTTTATATTCATACAAATTACTGCTGGCTATACGGAGTTGGCTATACGTGTTGATTACAGTAAAACTACACATTTCTATAGTGCTATTAAGATTCAAAGTGATTTTCCTCAATAACTATCTTGAAATTGTGGGACAGAGAGGGAGGAAGCATCCCAGCAGCACATCTGGATTAATGTAGAGGCCTGCAGATGTTTATTTGAAATGGTTCTACTGCTAGAATGGCTGCTCAAAGTACAGCTATTTTTCCAAAATCCACTTCAAATAAAAAAAATTGGAATATGCAAAAATCTTTCTAGCAATGTATTTGTATGATTAGAATTAAAACTGTTCGAATTCAAACTACAGCTGTGGGCTTTGAGTGGAGTAAGTACTTTAAGATCAATGACTCACAGACCAGGACTACAATTGTTACCTCCCTTGTTTTAAGCCATTCCTAAACCAGAAACAATGTCAGTTCCTCAGCTGAGCTATGGAGGAATGAAAAATTGCTGCTGCTTGACTCTCCAATTAAAGTGCATTTAGCATGTAATTTATAAATCAAAGTCCCAGAATTAGGTGCAAACTCAGCACTATCTGTAATGTTAGTTTAAGTATGGTTCCCTCTGCTGAAAGGCTTTATGGCGATGCATGTTTTTTTTCCAGCGCAGGTTCATACTGCCAAAACTACAAACATCTGCTTTAACGATCAGTGTTCTTGATTGGTTGACAGATGTAGAAACAGGAAATTTTGTGCTATAGTGTTTTTTTTTTATCTGAACTAGAATGTACATTTCTGTTTTCTGTTAACAGAATGTAACTACTTTCAATTTAGATAGTGACTAATATGGATCTGAATATTACAAAGCAACCCCTTAGGTGTGACAGGAAAAAAAAAGGCTCAGAACTAATAAAAAACCCTTTTCTTTCTTAAACATTTATCATTGAAATAAAATAAGAAGAATCTTTATTTTTAGTGTATGAAATTATGGAGTCAGTTGACTCCATAATTTCATGTCTCAAAATAATGAGTTATGTAAAGAATAAAAATGTTCTTATTATGAAGTGGATTAAGGTGGAGTACCTTTCATACTGAATGCCTCTATTGGAAATCACCCTCACTGCATCCTCACCATCCTCTTCTTTTAAGCAGGGTACTTTGTATCCTCTTTAAACAAAAAACAAAAATCCTGATAGGAAAAGTGGATATGCTGATATTGCTATATTAGGCACAAAATGTTATGCTAAAACTTAATTTAATTTGTGGAAATAGATTCAGAATAAACAAAAGTAGCAATTTTGTTAGATATGTGATTAAAAGTGATTAAGATCAATTGCTTTAATTTTTCTTCTTTTGAAAATGATTGTTTCCTTGTTTGCTTTTATGAAGTATCTAGGCAAGTTAAAATAAGGCGAGACAATTTTCTTCTATAGCACATTTTAGCAACAGAAAACCAAAGTGCTTCATGAAACATAAAAAAAAACATATAAGAAAGTAAATTCTAAAAGAAGAACATTTTACTTCTAATTGAACTTATTGATGTTTACTGTAAGTTAATAGTTTAATCAGCCCAATCAAAGGCAACTCTAAACAACTGGATTTTAACTTTTATATAAATTACCTCAAAGGTTTTAGCATTTAAGACTTTTCTGTTGGTTCCAGATGAGTGGATTATCAGAACTGAAAGCTTTTCCATGTTAGCTTCTGGCTCTGGGGATGTTGAGAGGACTTGAACCAAACTACTTTAGTGGTCTAGACGGTTTATACACCAACAACAACTCTTAAACCTATTTTGATTCTAAGCTGTTTGTGGTTTTTATGTGACAGAATTACAGCATTACTTTTCTGTGAGAAAGTCAGAGGTAAAAATTCAGGCTCCTAATTTTCCTGTCTTCACCTGCAGTGCAGTGAGCCCTATGTATTTTACCTAAGTAAACTTTAAATAAGCCACGTCAGCAGCCAAACCAGTTGGTTGGATTGGAAGGTGGGGGTACTTCCTAAGTAATGCAAATTGGAGGAAAATGATAATGAGGGGTTTTTATTTGCAACATTTTTTGTGAGGAAAAAAAAAAAAAAAAAAACAATACAGAAAACATTCTGGTCTACCCAGACTACTCGCCCAGTTGTCCCCCCCTCGACGTCCATGTACTTCATTGTACCCTTTTAGTCCAAAAATAGTTACTTACTTTTTATTTAACTGAGGTAAACTATGGTCTCATACAGTGAAATTGGAATATAGAACCATGTGTCATCTGCATAAATATTGTTGCACCTGGTACCTTTTTGTTTGTTATAATCTGAGTTAGGGATAGCATGTCGATATTAAAAGCAAGAGCTCCTTGATCAAACTTTGAGTGCCTCTGAGTGTTATTTCAAGATGAGCATGTGATCATTTTAACAGGACAACAGCAGCAGCAGAGCCTAGGCATACTTACAATTTGAAAGACTCTGTCTAGCCTTATCTGCACATTTCGACTGCCACATCATCCAAATCTATATCTGCTAACCGTCTTCCTGCTTCAAGCCTCCGCAGCAGCCAATAGTATCAATGTTTATCATTTGTGTCTCATTGTGGTCCTACCTAGCTGTGAACCAAGCTACAACCCACCTTCACCTCCTTCAAAGTCTCAATCTACTTTGTTTTCCAATCAGCTCCCTTCAGCATTTCTATTATCAACAGCAATGCCCAGCTATATGTTTTTTGCCAGGGTCTGGGTTTGGGAACCATAATATTTTTAACCATTCTCTTACATAAACTCTCCAATTGTCTCCTTGTGAGTCTTTCCATGTTAAAAAGGAAGGGATTTATTATTTGAATAGTAAAAAAAAATGTGATAGAACTTTCTGGGTTTTTTTTCAAGAAAGCAGGAGAAGGAGCTATCTGAAAGTGTTATTTTCTTTAAGCTTTTGACGTTGACTTGTTAGAATCTGTTTTAACTGGACACAACATTTATACTGAACTTGATAATGATTTACAGAAGCTTTTAGAGAATCTTTAGTAAAGATGTTAGCAAAAATATTGCAAGCCTCAGTGGAGTGGAATTCAGATGCTATAGGCAGACAACTTTTTACCTATATGATATGACCCAGCCATTTTGGGTGGTAAACATTTGATAGTAAAACATCTACAAACAAAATTCCCTGCAGCTTAGTTTTGATTAAATGTTTCCAAAATCAAACAAAAGTGGTCATCTTCCCTTCAGTTTTCTTAAGAGTTGTTTAATGTATTATGATATGCGAACTACATTAATGAAGAAACAAGATTGTATGTATAAAAAAAAATGTTTTTTTTTTTTATATAGAAATGACAGTTCTTAATATACTAGTTTTGTTTTTTGTTTGTTTTATATTTCTACTGTATCTGTATTAGGGGCAACGGTGGCATTGGATGCTGGGGTTTGCCCTGAAATGAAAAGGTTGCCAGTTCAAGCCCCATCGCCGGCTTTTAATGTGTTTGTGTCCTTGGGCAAGACACTTCACCTGTATAGCCTACTGATGGTGGTCAGAGGGCCTGGTGGTGCCTCTGCATTCTCACTTCTGCAAGTTAGCCCCAGAGCAGCTGTGGCTACAATGTAGCTTACCACCATCAGTGTATGTGAAAGGGTTTATGACTGATTTAGTGTAAAGAACGAAAAAAGTGCCATGTCACAGGCCATTTATCATTTAGTGAAAATCAAGTGAGAGATGGTATTAGAACTCTGTAAGTATTGCATATAACTAATAGTTAGCAAGCTAAACAAAGCTAAATTGGTAATGAAAGAGCGTATAAATAATCTATTATAATAAATTGTTAAAAAGTATAGTTCTTTAATGAAAAAAAAAATATATCTTTGAATTTAGGACTAAAAGTCACAGTGAAACAAGGGAACTGTCCCTAAAGTCAGGAAAATGTAGAAAGTGTTTATATTGAAAACAAAATGATAGAGCACAGTTAAAAATCTTCACTAATGATTAAAGAATAAAGAAATACCATTTGTGAGTGGGACTCTTTGTCCCTGCTGGGAGCATGTGTAATATGAATTAATCAGCAACTAGTCTTACAGTGTGTGTTATCTCACACAGGGTGCTGATTGAACTGAAGGAGCCAAGGCAATACTTTTAATAAAAAGCATTATTGCTTTCTTTATCTTCTCAGCACAGAACAAAATAAGAATCGATGTGCATTCATAACCTGACTGAACAATGCCGCGCTGTTGTCAGATAGCTGAACATCAAACTGAATGGACAGATTTTGTTATTAACTACTGACACAGAGCTGAATAATATTCAAAGAAACAATACCCAATACCCATCCTTAGAATTGACACAGCAGATGGCTGATACACAGACTAAGAAAAGTATAAATTGATTTGTGTTTTTCTAAAATAGAAAGAAATTAATTACTGCATTGACTACTTTACAGTATTTATGCCTTTCAACCCGTGTTGCCCTTGCTATATTAAAACTCCTTACAGCCCCAAACACAGCTTTTGTCAGCATATTACTCACCTAATGCTAATGACTAGGTGTACCGTCAACTGTCCCTCTGATATTTTGCCTGAAGACTGATATATTGATCCTGTATGATTGATCAGGGCAGGGATGATACAGCATCATGAAATGATTTATTCAGACCCTAATATCTTGCGTCAGGGCAGCTCTCTGGGAATTGCTTGTCAAGGCCTGGTGCGCTTTAATCTTATGTCCAAGTATCAAGCCTGCTTTAGAGACCATAGCCTTCAACACAAGCAAGAGAAGGTGACGGTTAAGGAATTACTATTTTAAATAGATCCCAACTCCAACAGCCATATATAACTTTTGCTTAATGATGTTGTTGACGGTGAAGTGCTTTTTGCTTTCTCTGTCTCTTCTTTTCCTTCTTTGATTAACATTCTGTGGAACAAAATAAAGCAAGCCAATAAGCAGATTTCCATTTCTCCAAAACAAGCCTGAACCAAAACAAGACAATCCAGCCCCTCTAAAGTAACACATTAGTATTCATCAGCTGGGAAAAGTAATTTGTGGTGCATTAGACATACTCACCACACATGTGTATGCTTTACTTATGCCATTTGTTCAAAAAATCTCAAAAAATTCAGAGTACACCAAATCCCAAACTGCTTCCTAGTGGCAGACAGGGAATTTGTTGAAGATATTAGCAGAGCTGTGCTGCAGACATTAAAAAGTTTTAGATGTAAAGTGGAGAGATGTACAGTAAAGTAAACTTGCAATTAGATCCTAAAATGTGTTAAATGAGATCTTGACATTGAAATAAATTATTTAATGTTCTTTTAGAAGTGTGCTAGCATACACATGACAATAGCAAGAAAGTACAGTATTTATTACATCATATAGCACTCCTTCTACATATCTAACAGGTTTTGGACTAGAAAAAGGGTATTGAATTCACCCCTTTTTCTGTGTTTGACCACAACAATAATGGCAATGAAGTGCTTTTTAAAAATGTGTAGCTCATTTTAACAAATAGTCTAATTTATGTAAATTGTTTGTGATACTGTAGACCAACACAAAACAATGCTCAACTGTAATTGTAATTTTAATTGTCATTTACTTAATTGTGTCTTAGCTAGACAGAGTCACCTGTCTAGTTATTTAACCTTTATCTTCTTCTATATCTGCTTCTTTTTGCATCAGCAGGCTCAGGGGTCTCTGGATGGCACAGAACAGGCTCTGGGGTTTTTTTGGCTGGCACAGAGCAGGCTCAGGGGTCTCTGGATGGCACAGAGCAGGGTCAGGGGTCTTTAGATGGCACAGAGCAGCCTCATTGGTCTCTGGATGACACAGAGGAGGCTCAGGGATCTCTGGATGACACAGAGCGGGCTCAGGGGTCTCTGGAGAGGGGTCACTGAAAAACTGTGATTCTAGAGAGGAAACTCCAAAAGGATCTGACTCTGGAGCGGGAGCACTGAGAGGTTTGGGCTCTTGAGTGGGAACACTAAGGGGGACAAGATGGATTCTTGTGTGCTTGTGAGTACACAAATGCTTGCGAGGTAAGGTCTATCATCCTAGGTATATTCCATATTAGATGCAAATCGAAGACCCACCCGTCAATATGCTGAGTTGCTGGAGTCTTTTGTTTTGTATGGGTTTTTGTGTTTCGCATTTTGAATTATGATGAGTGTGCTTGTGTAACCTCTTTGGGAAGCAAAGTAGAAGACATGAACATGAACACCTGTGCTTAATGTTAAAACATGAACTTAGCTTGACAATTAAGCACAGGTTTGTGTTGGCCTGTTGCATAAAATCTACGTAAAATCCATAGAAGTTTGTATTTTTGACAGGGTAAAATGGAACGTTTTTATCAATGTATAAGACCAATATTTATACCTATTTATTTATGTACTGTTGCGGGGGGGGCTGGTGCCAATCACAAGCATTCACTTTACAAAGAGGAGGGCACATCTTGGTCAGGTCTTCAAATCATTATGGAAACTGTAAATGTTCAGGGTGTATCAATACCTTGTTTGAGATTGAAGTGTATAGCAAAACACCATATTTGCTCGAAACTTCCAATTAACATGGGCAGCTTGAGATGAACAGGCTTTTAGTATACATGCCTTATAATGCTAATACAGATGGAACATGCAGAATTAGAGGAAGGGGGGAAGAAATAGTTTCCAAAGATGCATGACTGAAGATTGTGTGCGCTTGAATTTCTCCATATGCTTCTTTAAGTCGAACACCAGAAATTTGTTGGTCTCATTATTATAAATGATTTAACCGGTTTATTCAATAATGGTATTTATCAACAAATTGCCAAGAATAAGTTGTCAGCAGCATTCTTTGTATATATTCTCTTATTTCTTGTTGCATAGCTGTGTTTAAAGAAAAGAAACAATCCCAGCCCTCATGAACAAGAAGTCCTCCAGTGGTGAATAAAGGATTTGTTCAGGCCTCAGTGGGCCAGTAGCTCAAGCTGTTCAACATAGGCTGCTGTAAATCAGCCTCTGTTAAGAAGCTGGAGGGAAGGTGAGCTTCTGTCAAAGTCGAGGATGAAGCAGAATCATGATATGTGTGGCATGTTGTTGCTGCAGCTGATGGGGCGGGGAAGGGGGTCACGGGTACCTCTTGGGCTACCCATCTTCCTCTCTAGCTCCCATCTGTCCTGCTCTGACTTCATGTGAAGAGAATAAAAAGGCAGCATCTGGCCTGTGAAGAAATCCCCAGCTCAGCTTTGACATACCAAATGATAATGGATTAATTACTAGTGCAATATAAACTCAACAACTTGGTTACTATAATCTTAAAAAATACAATGAATGTGATTCCTCCTTCATAGAACGAGCCAAGTGTCAATTGTGGTTTCTTTATGAAGGAAACACATGTATGGTAGACAAACACAATCTCAAGAAAAGGAAAAGTTTTTAAATAATTTAACCAAAACTTCAAAAAGCCATAAAAATTAGGCACAATCATAAGCCAAGAGAAGTGGTATGAATTCAGAAAAGCTTAAGAATACGTCAAAAAAAAAGGACAACACAGAGTCTGACTCTTGATGTGATTAATAACAGGCGTATCCATTGGAGATGGGAGATAGCTGTGATGTCGGCTAAAGAACTAAATAGAAACCCGGACATATTAAACCAAAAAGTCACAAAAGACACAAACATCAGTACATTACTCATACATTGAAATTTTAAACTTCTGAACAATAAAATCGGCAAACATTTTTAAAAGCAAACATGTTTGGTTTGGCACAGGCAATGTTTTATACAGGGTGAAGATCCCACTATGCCCATAACTGCATAATGCCTCAACTTGCAAGACTCTCGTTGATTGAATTCTGATACAGCAAATGAAGGTTTCAGTGCTAGTTGCTTCTTCTACTAAAAGCCATGTCCTTTTGAGGAGTAAACAATATATTTTCCTTCAAAGCAAAATATTGTGTTTTAAAACAAGTAAAGCTATGACATGAAAAGAAAGAAAAAATAATATATATTAAGAATAACAGAAAAAATGGAACAAACCAAATAAACCCCTTTTCCAGGTTGGCACCATTCACTGCCAGTACTGGGCCATCACTCCAACACACCAAGAACCCGATTGTGTGCTATCACACATACACACAACACTACAGTCACTACATACTGAAATTATCAATTGGCTGGACATGCTCCCTAAAAGCGACCCAAAATGTTGTTAATCGTATCAGAAGATTGAGTGAGTGAATACCACAATTTGCAAGTATTAAACAAGAAGTTAAAGAATCCAACCATTGTCAATGAGATGGGGGGGGCATCTTTCCATTTGTTTAGGAACACAGTAGGGAAAATGCTATAGAATGTTTTCTAACAGTACTTAAGTTTGATTTGTCCTGAAGTACCCCAACAAGTGTGACTCTCAGTTTTGGTTCCAGGTTGATATTAAATACACAACATAATGTTCCAAATATTTTTTCACAGAAATCATTCAAACTAGGGCATTGGGAGAACATATGGTCAAGACAAGCCTCCACAAGATTACATCTGATACATAGTGGGCTGAGACTAGGGTACATGAAAGACAGCTTAGCTCTTGAAATATGGGCCCAGTGCACACTGGATCAACCGGTGTTGTTCACAGAGTAAAGATGAGTTAACCAGTCCAAGAGCAGGACCCCAGGCCTCATCGGATATGACAAGACCAACAGCCACATCCCAAGCCAACTTCAATTTATCTGTCAACATTTTTTTCATATCCAGCATTAGAGTTGTACAGCTTAGAAATAAGAGCTTTTTTGATGGGTTTAACTACATTATTTTTTTGTGTGGTGTGGTAGGTTGCAAATTTAGATGTTATCATAGACATAATAACTTGTTTCTGGTGAGTGTTATTTCTGCCTTGGTGCCAGATTTAAAATCAGACTCTACTAGCTCTTTTCTAGAGTGATATGCAGGCTAGAGGAGTCATGAACTTTGCATCGACCCTCAGTGGCATGAGCAGAGGTCATAGGAGTGGGCTCTACAGCACATCCTCTCAAATGTGAGAGGATGTGGAGGATAAGGTGGTGATGGGTTTCAGTAGAGTGTCTTTACCGCTGCCTTAAATCTCTCCTTTAGTTCAGCAGATGATTGAAGATGTGTTAATCCTCTGTTCTGCTTAATATTGCAGGCATAGCCACATTGACTCTTGCAGCTCATCAGGTAAGGCCGAGGAGAGCTAAGCAGATGGGATGTAGATGACACTGCTGTGGATGATGTGGGTAAGTGCCTGGGAGACACAACTGCAGCTGACAAAGCCCTGGGAATATGGAAACTGCCCCATGACAGCATTGTCTGAGACCTGAGGAAGAGGTTGACCTCATTGCTGTGACGACAACATGCAGGAGAGCAGTAGAGGAGGCGCACCTGTCTCGGGAAGAAGGATTTCTTGCATTAGGTCATCGTAAAGTGATGGCCACCTTAATGCAAGATCCATACTGATCAGGTTTTATCCATCAAAAAAGTATCTAGTTCCTTTACCTGGAGACACATGTAATTTGAAGTCAGTTACTCTGGATGTTTGATGCTCCAGTTATTTAAGTAGATGCCCTGTTATTTTCATTGCATTCTAGAGAGTGATTTGGCTTTATTTGCTTTGATAAGTTGAAAAAAAGTGGTTTTGACATGTTTTGAATCAAGGAAGGGCACAATGAATTGTCATCTGTGCAGTCATGTCATCAGGGCTACGATCCTACTTAAATATTCTGTTCTGACCCCTCGCATACTGGTGGGGTACTGGGTATCATTAGTGAAAGCTCTACAAAGCCGACCAGGCTATCAGGTATTTCCTGCTACTATTAGGAGTGGCTGAAAGCGGATTTAAGGCATTGTTTAGTTTTGTTGTAAAAACTGCAATTACCAAAATATCAACTTTTATTTTTAATTTTTTTTGCTGGTTTTAAAATTTTTATTTAATGTTGGCGTTATAAACTGTTTTGCCACAGCTCATTAAGAACATATTTTGGCCGAATAATATAATATAAAATATAATCAGAGCATTCTCTTTTCCTTGTACATACAACTTATATTCTCCAGGCTTTTTAAAACCAGTGGGGTTTAACCCCTTAGCATGTATAAAATTTTTTATATGCTGACAGCTCTGCAAAAGTGATCATGGCTTGCATGTAGTGTCAGTCTCCAGGATAGCCCCTTGATCAGTTTCTCTTATTGATTGAGGCTCCCGGTCCAGTTGCAAAAGTTTAGATTTTCCAACTCTAGCATATGGAAGCTCTAGTGGATTAATGCCTGTTAAGCAAAAGGCATAACAGGAAACAGCAACAACACCTTGAGGCACATCCACCATTGACTTTGTATGTAAACCAGATTCCCTTGACACTTAAGACACAATCAGTTTGAGTGCATACACAAGGGTTTGCAGTATAACAAACCCTGTGAATGGCATAGGTTCTTATCTTCCTCCAGAGAAAGAAAAGGTTAAAGGTATATAATATGTTGCTTGATTCTACCTTGATGGGTGACTTTTGTTAAGAGAAGTGGTTCTTGGTGTTGGAATCCAATCCAGACAGCAATTGTGGGCCTAATCCTCTAAAAGAAAAAGGAAAAAGTTACATCGATGATATGGGTTTAGAAAAAAGCCATGGCATGGTAAACATTAATGTTTAAAGGCATGGTGTTGCAAAACAGAGGTAAGCTAGCATTAAAAAACATATATAACAAAAAGAGATAAAGGCACGACAAGAAACAAGAAAGTAAAAAGACTAAAACTCAAAAAGAAAAATTCCATAAAGAAATTATGAGCTATAAAGAAAGAAAGTAAGTAACTTTGCAATATACTGTATACTATAAAACAAAACTACCTTTTACCGGAGGCACTGGAAACTGCTAAACAGAGTCTCACAACTCTGGCTTTACTTTATGAAAAGGTACATATGTTTGCTAAATGTTTTGATGAGAACAGCTCACCACATCGTTGACAATGACAAATAATATAGAAAGCACATGTGAGAAACGAATCTTGTAATGTATTTACTGTCTGACTGATGTAATAGCATGCCAGAGAAATCACAGAGAACAGGAACAAAGAACCATTATGAAAAACACAATATATGTTGGAATTGTGCAGACAGCTTACATGGAAATTCTGAAAAAAAGATAACCAAAGGGTTAAAGAAGTGGAAACCTGTTATAACTTTTCTACTTTTCTCAGAGACAAATCTCCCAAAGAAAACACTGCATTTCTCAGTGAAAGTGTCATGATCTTGGCCCTGATTCCTGGTGGGATTACTCATTTCACATACCTGCTTAGCTCCCCCCAGTTCTCCCTTCTAGCTTATATGACCCACCTGCGTTAGTCACTATATAACCAGCCTTCACACCAGTCATCAGTGCCAAATTATTTCGAGCCATTGGTGAGACTTATTCTAGCATTCCTGTGTTCCAGTTTCCTGATCCTGACCTGTTCTGCCCCTCAACCTCTGAGCCTGCCTGTTTTCATTGGATCAGTTTGCCTGACCTGTCTTCTGACTTCTGCCAGATCTCTGCCTATTTGTGTACCGTACCTGGAACTGTGGCCCGAGTCTGTCCTAGATTCTCCCTCGGCACCTCATTGGATCTTTGACCTCTGGCTCTGACAACATAGCACATCACCGACATTCACTTTGGCTTCGCCCTCTGGATTATCCTGCCTACATTTGTCTGCTCAGTTTTGACCTGCTGCCTGTCCACTGACCATGAAACGTCAGTGTCTGGGACCACCATGCTGCTTTAGCTGCTGGCCGAATGGAACCATTTTCACCTCTGGATTCAAAATGAATTATAATGCTACATTGAGACCACAAGCGCTGAAAGCAGCAAAAAAAACTTCTGCCCCTTAATTTTGATGATTGTACACAATAAGGCCTGATGCATCTCAAGTGCATCTTTGACTCTCCAGCGCGTCCAGTAAAGTGTGTCCAGATGAGTCCAATGCTTCTGCTGCTCCTGTGTTCAATAGTAGAGATCGGCTTTGCTATATTTGCTGTTATAAGTGGCTAAAAAGTAGTTTTAATATTTTTTAAGTGAGAAAGTCCACCTGAAAATTTAATCTGTGCAGTCAGTTTGTCAAGATTATAACTCTGCCTTTAACTATTATTTCGCTGTTGGACCAGCACGAAACCCCTGTACACCGGCGGTGCTCTGTCACTGAAAATCCCCTTCAAGGGCAGCCTCTGGCTGGGTCGCCTCTTGGGGGTTTTTTGCTACTGTTTGTGGCAACTGGAAGGTGTTTTTCCTGTAAATAATCCAAACTGCAGGCACCAGAATAATAAAAGCAAATATATCTTGCTGGCAGGATTCAACATTTTAAGTTAATTTAGTCACTGATAAACTGTTTCACAGGAGTGATGATAGCTATCATAGCAGGGCTGTGTCTGTCTCCCTGCCAGCTCCCAGCTCAGCTTCTCTGATTGGTTGATGTGGCATGTTGAGGAGCAAAAGTGAAATTTTTCGAACTCCATCAGCTGCTGCTTGTGCAGAGCGTCCCATGCCTCAGATGCTCATGGGGTGCTCCTTCAGCTGCTCAACTGTGTAAAGATGTGCGTCTCCTGCTTCTCTAGACCTGCAGTACCTTTTGATGTGCCCTGATGTGGGTCAACCATTGACTTTGCGTGTATACTAGCTACTTCTGCAGCGTGTGGTCTGAACATAGCATTAGACTAGGTAAGTGACTCACGTGTTCATAATCATCTACTTCCAGAAAGACATGGTCAATGACCTGCTGTATCCGCCCAAAGAGGTTCCCGCCTTTGATAAAGACGCCGCTCACTCAGATTCAGTTTTCAATCTGTTTGCCCGTTTTGGAAACTGGATCATTCTGTTCTGAACTTGACAGATAGAAAATATGTACAGAGGCTATAATGCTACAGTATAAGGTCTGGGCTGTATGTCTCTCGCTTCCGTCTCTGCAACCTTCTTCCCCTCAAAACTAAACCAAACAAATGAAACAGAAACAGTATTGGGGATATTTTTTTATTTGACATTATTTGAGAACTTAGCAGCTTGGTGACAAGGTATGGAGTTGTGTACTTTATTTATTTATTTATTT
>NW_015152073.1:115668-117275 GCF_000732505.1 Cyprinodon variegatus | reverse complement strand
GAAGAGTGGTTACAGCAGATCCCTGGAAATACATCAGAGGTCTCGGTCCAGAAGAGTACAGTTCTAGGAACAGCAAAGATACTGCGCAGAACCCTCCCAGGACCTGAGCTTGGAGGTAAAAAAGGGGCGGAAGACCGCCGACCACCCGCAATGGGTGAGGAAGAGTTTTTTATATATATATATATATATATATATATATATATATATATGTTCTTCAATCTTTTTACTTTAGTTCCAGTCTGGGACTAATGTTAGCAGAACCTTCTAAGGGTGAAATGACACCTAGTCCAGCAAACCGGGGTTTGGTTTTTAGACTCTGCTGCTCTTTCTGTTCGTCCCTCCTTTGAAACATCATATTGCAACCTGATTGGTCGTTTAAGTGGGAGCAGAACCAGAGCTTAATGTTTAATAAAGGCCTTTATCCAAATCTAGGCTTTAAAAGCCTGGAGGTTTATTCAATTAGTATGAAAATTGGTGTGAAATCCTAACAAATTGTTTTTGGTCAGGTTCAAATTCAGGTTAAAAAAGATTTTTTAAAAAGAACAGTCAGAGCAATAATGAACGCAGATTAAAGGGGTATTATTTGAGCAACTAGTAAATGCAAAAAACACAACTCAATGTAGACTCTTAACATTCTAGGGCAAGTAGTCGAGGACAAAATTGTTGTAAACCCTTATGTTTAGCATAACCACCACAAAATAATCAAAATAAAATTGAGTTTACATGTAGAGATCTCAAAGTTTTAAAGCAAACATTTAATTAGTACATAAATTGGTGTGAAATCCTAACAGATTGTTTCGGTCAGGTTCAAATTCAGGTTAAAAAAGATTTTTTTCTAAAAAGGAACAGTCGGAGCAATAATGAACGCAGATTAAAGGATAAAATAAACCCAAACATTTAAATGAATCAGACTTCACACTCCTTAGACTGAAAGCACAGGATGATCATGAGAGGAACGCTGGTATCTGATCTCACTGCAGCTGAAAGACTTGAGCAGAAGCAGGGTGTAAATGTTCAGTGAGTGCATTAAGTCAGTGTTTATATTTTCAGTTCATTGACAGTAATTAGAAACAGTTTGATTCTTCAGCTAGAAGTGGCTGCACATGAATCCTGTCCCAGGTGAGCCTTCAGTCAGCTGCTGCTGCCTCTGCCTCCTCTTCCTCTTCCCCTGGAAACAGAAGAAGAAGCAGCGGATGTTTTCCTCCTAGCTTTCAGCGGTGCAGCTGTGGGAAGTGTTGCTGTACGTACGTAGTTGTCCCTGGCAGACCATCCAGGGTACAGCTGCATGTGGAGCTGCCGCTCCTTCTGGGCCAGCTCGTAATACTTGGACTGTTCAGAGGGAGACAGAGCGTGCCACTGGCAGACAGAGACAAACGCATCAGGCCAACCAGCCGCTGTGACATCACTATGACATCATCCGGAGTCTCACCCTGCGTCCCAGGATGCGGTTAATGGCGGAGCTCTCCTTCTCGTGTCCTTCCTGCAGCACCTGCTGTCTCATCTCCTTCATGTAGAGCATGAAGGCGTTCAGAGGCTTCTTCACCTTCACCGGAGATCTACAGGAGAAGTTATGAATTATGATGCTGCATTGGAAAAAATCAACATCT
>NW_015152073.1:113012-115490 GCF_000732505.1 Cyprinodon variegatus | reverse complement strand
GCATTTCATACTTCAGTCTGCCACATCATCACATTAGCAGATAAGTAGACATCCATGGCTCCAGCCTTATCAAAATATTTTACTGTGTTCTTAGCAGAAGGAAACCACTGTCATTTGATTCCCAAATCTTTGCCACACACAGAATGAAGATTATAACTAATTTATTAGATTTAACTAATTAAGATTGATCTAATTAAGACAGAGGAAGTGTCTTAATTAGATAAACATCAGTTCTGACACACAACAGGCAGCTAATATTAGGGTGTACCTAACAGTGTACCGAATAAAAAGGCCACCTGGGGTCTTTCATATACTGTATACTACTAAAGTACAGTACTAAATACTGTAGGAAGCAGCGTTAACCTTTTATAGGGCAAGTTACCATTTTTGATCACTTGCATCCCCCTTACAAGTGAGTCCCCCCGTCCCTCCGTGAGGTCTAGAAGCACAAGATCTATATCCAGCCCTTCAGCAGAGATACAGGTACTTGACTGTACATCTCATTTAGGAATGAGTAATGAATGATATATTACCTACTGTAAATTAAGTTGAAAAAAATAAAAATAAAAAGTCAAGAAAAAAAAGGTAAAAAGCTCATTGAAAAGTAAAAAAGTAAAGTTAATAAGTTAATAAGCCAAGTTAAGAATTATATTTAGGATATTAAACTAACAACTGTAAGTTCCAGTATCAGCATTAATGCCTCTAAGGTGATGTTGGACCAAAAATAATGTGTTTCTTTCATTCTCTCAGTGTTTTTCATGAATTTCTTCTAGAAGGATTTTTGTTATATTTCCAAATATATTCGGGCTAGTTGGCGTTTCTTGTTATTACATTGACATTAATTTTTGCCATCAAAATATCCATATTTTTTAATGTTACAAAGGTAATAAGTTCTTGTCCTATTGGCTTGAAATTTTGAATTTCCAAGTGTTTCACTGAGAGCCCTATTTAGGGATAACTGGTATGCATACGTCTACAGATGTATAATTGTAGAAGTCAAGTTTCTCTCCACACTAAAGAGCATTTTCTGATCTTTGGCCCCCAGTCTGTGAAGATCCCACAAACAGGAAGAGAAAACGTCTCAGAGCGGTTTATCTCCCAGCTGTTCAGAGGCGAAACGACTCATCATCATGGTCATCAGGTCAGACATTCAACCTCAGGCCACCGATGAGCCGCCTGGACCAGATTTAACACTGATTGTGTCAGAAAGGGAACAGATTGGCTTCAAGGGGTGAAAAAAAAAAGCAATCTCTTGAAAATTGTGATTTTTTTTCTCTGACCTGGAGGTCAAATAAATGATTTATTATTAATGTCAGCCTGTTGTTTCACACAGACCTGATCTTTCCCACCATGTTAGACACTTACAGCAGCAGCAGTGTGTGAGGAGTTGCTCTGCCCCCCACTGGTCAGAATGTGGTAGTGAAGATCTGAGTCCTGCAGGGTCCAGTCCAGCTCCTGCTGCTCATCTACAAAATAAAATAAAAAAGTATTTCAACTAGAAAGAACCCCGCTTTCATTTATTAGATTTAAATTCAACTTATTTTCACAAACCAAAGCTCAGTCCTGAAACATTTTCACTCAGTCCGCTTATAAACGGCATCTCCTAAAAAGATAAACAGAAAAACAAACTATTAGACTTCTTTTTCTTTTGTGTGTTAAATGTTGAAAACATAAAAAAATTCGAATTAAATCATGTGTTTATCTCTTTTAAAACAAATTTATTTTATCTAACAAAAACAAAAGTTTAGAATTGTAAAATTCCTTCCTGGAGATTCATTTTATTTTAATTCACTTTCCTTATGGTGCAGTAAAGACGTATTTTCAATGGAATAAATTGCTCACGACATAAAAAAAATATCCGTTATGTATATATGATCCATGATGTCCCAGAGGTCATCCAGGTGTTTTACTCATTGTCTGTTTGCTCTGCAGTAGTTTTGGCCTTAGAAACATTTAAGCTTAGACTATTTCTAAGTAAATCGTTCACTCTGGTCTAAACTGATAACATTTGTACCGGTAGATCATGGTTCTCTGGAGTCCAGGAGTCTTGTAAAGAGCTTTGTGATAGATGTTAATGACTTTGCTGCTCTTTTCTTATTTGTTTTACTTTATATCAGGACATTATAGATAAAAAAAAAAGAAGTCTTAGTATCTGGGTCTACTTCATGTCATCAGTCTGGTTCTGCAATGGAAAAACAAATTTTCTGAAATGAAGTTTATTTACCCTTAATTTGATTAGTTTGCCAATGGAGTTAATATTTTTACTCTTAAAATAAGAAAATTAGATAAAAAGCACTTGAAATAAGACAATGCTGTTGTGTTTTCTTATTTTAAATTTAAATTGTCTTGTTCCATTGGCAAAATGTCTCTTTTATATTCAAGACAAAATGCAGTTATTTTAAGAAAAAATGACTTACCTAGTTTTGGAATTTTTTTTTCAGTGTATTAAAGAGATTTCTTATTTTATGGGTGTAACTA
>NW_015152073.1:110296-111259 GCF_000732505.1 Cyprinodon variegatus | reverse complement strand
TCTATCTGTCCCCTCAGATGTCATCATCCCAGGAAGTTACAGTCCCCAGCAGACAGATTAGAAAGAGATGGAAAAACCTGATTTAGTTTCAGAAAGTTTCCTTGTTTTCATTGCAAGCTTCTCTTAGTCCAACAATAAAAAAATATTGTGAATAAGAATAAAGCAAAACCAAGTGAAGATTTAATCTGAGGAGAATCTTAAGAATCAACAGAGAAAAGGAAGGAAGGAAGGAAGGAAGGAAGGAAGGAAGGAAGGAAGGAAGGAAGGAAGGAAGGAAGGAAGCGTCTCCATCTACATCTTTCCTTATACATTCATTGTTTATCTTGGAGCAGTCTGACCTCTTTATCCACCCTCCCCCCTCCCTTGGGGGGTGAGTGGGGGTCACCCTTTGTGTCAGGGGTGAGTCTCCCTGTGGATCTGCCACCACTGATGTCAGAAACATTTTACTGCAAATCCTCAAACTAAATCACAGCTTATAGACGTCAACAACAGCGTTAAGATGCCTTTTTGGCCTAAAAAGTTGGAAATTTTCAGTAACTTTAGGCTCCGTCTATCCATTATATCCATAATATCCATCAGATCGTTGGGCAACATCTCATCTTCCAGCATATTCTGGATGAATGCAAAGGTTTGCAACACCTAAAGGGACCTACCCCGGGTTCATGCACTGGAAAAAATTTAAATCTAGACAAGACATTTTTTTTCTTAAAATCAGCGCATTTCTTCTTGGTTTGAGGAGATAAAAGAGACATTTTTCCAATGGAATCGGACGATTTACGCTTAAAATAAGAAAACACAATTGCATTGTCTTATTTCAAGTGCATGTTATCTAATTATCTTATTTTAAGAGCAAAAAATACTCATTCCATTGGCAAACTATCTCATTTACCTACTCAAATTAAGGGTAAATAAACATAATTTAATAAATGTTTTACTTATTTCTAGATGGTTTTTCCAGTGTGG
>NW_015152073.1:106295-107862 GCF_000732505.1 Cyprinodon variegatus | reverse complement strand
GATGCACTGGAAGAACATTTAATCTGAATGAGGAAAGGTCCTGGGTGTGAATGTGAACCAAGGACATCCGTGTTGCAATTCAAGAGCGCTACAGAATGAGACACAACAGTAATAAATGACTTCATCAGACCTTTTGGTTAAGGAGTTTATTCCTTTTTGCTTCTACAACATCCAAATTTAACTCAGAATTTCAAAAAGGTGGAATACAAACACTGATCTAAAGTAGGAATGTAAATCAGAATAAGGTCTGTCCTTCATTTCAGACTTTCTGAACCATCTTCAGTAGCAGGAGGGAGCGAGGGCGACTCTTCAGTCTGGTGAGTCTTCATGTGTGTTTTCAGGCAGTGGCTCTGGGTGAAGGCTTTGTCACAAAGAGAGCACTTGTAGGGTCTCTCTCCAGTGTGGGTTCTCATGTGAATTTTTAGATGTTCCGGTTTAGAAGAACCTTTGCCACAAATACCACAGATGAAATCTTTAATGCCTGAATGGGTCTTCATGTGCTGGGTAAGGTGAGTCTTGGATTTAAAGCGGCGTCCGCACTCGTTGCATTTGTAGGGCGTCTCTCCTGTGTGGACCCTCATGTGTATTTTGAGGTTTCCACTAAACGTGAAGCCTTTACCGCACACTGTACAGACAAACAGCTTCTCGCTGCTGTGAGTTCTGATGTGGCACTTCAGGGTTTGCTTGGTTGGAAATGTCTTGCAGCACACATGGCAGAGGAAAGGCCGATCTCTCACTGTGTGGGTCATCTTGTGTACTTTTAGTCCAACATTCGATTTAAAGCGCTTCCCGCACGTTTGGCAACAGTAGGGTCGCTCGTCTGAGTGGGTCAACGTGTGCTGGGCCAGAGATCGGCGGTCGCCCAATGACTTACTGCATATCTTGCATTTGTAAACATCTTTGCTCGCATGCCGTTTCCTGTGAGCTCGGAGATGCGACTCCAGACCAAAGGACTGGGGACACAAATCACACTTGTGGGGTTTATTTTCTACATGGACCCATTGGTGCTGGTTCAGCAAACCTTTCTGTGAAAAGGTTTTATTACAAACATTACATTTAAACAAGTTATCGCCTGTGTGCTTTGTTATGTGTTGCTTCAGGCCATCTTTGGAGAAAAAGGACTTCCCACAATGTGGACAGTTGTAAGGCTTTTTGTAACTTTGGAAATGCTCTTTCAACTTTTCCTCAGACTCAAACTTCTCTCCGCAGGCTCCACAAACATTCTGAGGGTTAGAGGAATGGCTCCAGATATGTTTGAACAACCCTCCTAACTGTCTGTAGGTGACCCCACAAACTTTGCACGACTTTTCTTCTCCATCACTCCTCTTCCAACATCCTTTGTTTCTTATTTTTAAAGATGTCTGCAGGTCAGGATCCAGGTTCAAGTTGTCATCTTTTTCCAAAGCCGGATCGTTCTCACTTCTACATTCTGTGTTGTCCTCAGATTCCCCTTTAGTATGTTCCACACTTTGAATACCACTGGAAAAAAAAATAAAAAATGTTTAATGTAATCCTTTTGCAGTACACCAATAAACTGATATGAATGCAAATTGGTGGATTCTTAAGG
>NW_015152073.1:102917-104725 GCF_000732505.1 Cyprinodon variegatus | reverse complement strand
GTACTGGAAGAATAAAGGTATTAACTATCTGGATCATTTATTTGAAGGTACGGAGTTTATCACATTTGCTAGAAAAATAGTCAATATGGCATTAACAAAAATAAATTCTTAGAATATGAACAAATTAAATATATAATTAGAAACAAATTTAAGCATATTGAAGGAGGTTTACAAATTCCAACAATTTTTTTTCAGAGTTTCTAGAGTTATACATTTGTCTCGGTAACCGCAGCCAGACAGCTCAGCAGCCGGTGAGAGAGGTTTACATCTTTTTAATGACTTGGAATCACTGCGGCACCGCAACGGTAAGACCGGAGTCGGTGTGAGCCGGGGGTTATACAACAACTCCCAATACACACACTCTCCCTTGGAACTATCCCACCCCTACATAAAGAACTTTCTCACGCGAACCTTTGGAGGAAAACAACTTGAGTTCATCAAAGCCGTTCCCTGTTAGGTTCATATATCTTTCACTGGCCAGATGGATCTTCTCAAAACAGCAGTCCTACCCTTCATGCCATGAAGGAGGCTGTGTAACTCATTCTTATCGCTCATGACCTTCGTTTGGAGTCTGTGAGGCTAAGAACAGACATACCTCCATATTTTTTTTTCCTTCATGGCATCATCAGCAGATCAGCCAAAACCCTGAATTGCTGTGAGTAGGCAGGCATGAGGACGTGCAGCGTCACAGCCACTGTGCACTGCTCCACTGTGAACATTGTGCACTGAGTGCCTGATAGAGAAGATATAGTGCTAGAAGCTGAACTAGCTCATCATACTTGCTACCATCCATTGCCCTTCTATGTACCACTGACAAAATATGGCAGACTGAAAGATATCAGGATAAATATTCAATAACATGACTGCATATGAGGGCACAGTGCTGGATCTTACAGAATCACTCACCTCTTGTCACAGCTGGTTTTCTCTTTTCTTGTTTGCTTGTGCGGTTTATAATCTGGGTCTGAGTCCTCGTTGCCTTCTGAACCCCTATCTTCATCTCCGCTGAAGTCCACGCTGCTCTCAGTGTTTTCCTCCTCTGTTTGGAAGTCCTGTTGTTGGGATGTTGCGCTTGAGAAAATGTTCCCCTTGCCTCCTGGTGCACTTTGACCAATGCTGCATAAGAGGAACAAAACAGTGTTGTTCATAGCAACCGTTTTAACACGTCTTAAAGACTCACCCTGAGTCCTTTGCAAGTACTCGAGGTGAGTTGATGACAGAATCTGAAGGGGGTGCGGTTGACGTTTTTACTGCGCTGTGCCTACGCAAATAAGGAGGTAAATGTGTTTAATATGACTGTATCCACGGCTGTTACACTTATCAAAACTCAGCTTATCAGCCTAAATGTAAAGCAGTTGACGGAGACCTTAGGGAGGGAGCTCAGATGACAAATACAAGTGTAGCTGCATAGATTTCAGAGTAGCAGCCTGCTCTGCCAGATATATATACACACATATATATAAATATATACAGTACAGACCAAAAGTTTGGACACACCTTCTCTTCCTCACCGTCTTATATAAAATAAACTGAATTGTTTGTGATCAGCGGCAAAGGCAGAAGAGTAGAAAAACATCCATCAATTTAGAGAAGTTAAATGGCAAGGGAAGGAAGGTTAGCATTTCTCTCCTACCATGTTACTGCAATGTATTTTTTCTACTTTCTTTTATTGTTGTTTTTCATGTACAGCACTTTGTATTGTCTTGCTACTGTCTTGCTACTAAAATTTGCTCCAAGGTGATCAAATACACTACCGTTCAAAAGTTTGGGGTCACATTGAAATGTCCTTATTTTTGAAGGAAAAGCAC
>NW_015152073.1:100241-101694 GCF_000732505.1 Cyprinodon variegatus | reverse complement strand
GAGTCTGGAAACATTGCATGGAAGATATCTCAGTCATCTTGGTATTCTATCAGTTTTCTCCAGAAACATTGCCAAACATTGTCTGGGAATGTGGTGCAGCTGCTGTTTAGAAACACCTGCTAATTGTTGAGTTTCACCCATCCCAAGGCCGTAATCCTGTCATGCAGAGTTTGAAACATTTTTTGCACCAAGTCCACAGTGTCACATAAACATTCCCTAATAATAGCTTCTAGGATTGAGAGAAATCTTGGCCAGACAGACAATTTTTGTTGAATTTACATTTTCCTATGTGTTCCAAAATATATAGTGACTGCTAACAATGCATGAACGACATTCATCTGCTCTGAGGGTCCCAGCTGCATTAACATTGCTTTTATTGCTTCCTCTATCGGGATAAAGCAATCTGTTTCATCCATTACAATAAAACCAATAATAATGTTCACAATTACCTTGTTATTTGAAGTGATAACTAATCAATAAGTATTTTCAGGATCCCAGGGAACTGCAACATGAAGCTGTTCATTCAAACTAATGACTTTCACTGTAAACTGGATAAAATTATTGATTTGATTGTGTGACTCATTCTTTTTGGATTTTGAGACATAGAGTTTGATTTAATCTGAACTAAACACAAGTATAAAATTGCGCTTTGCACGCTGCTGTCACATGATCAAGTCCAAGTCCCTGACCTTGAGAGAGCGCCATTTTTGTCGTCCCAACATTCTGGGTGGATTTCGCCCATAAATAAACACAAGTAGCAAAGCAGTTGCATAGAATCAAGGTTATAGCTGGCTAGTTAACTAGTTAATATTAGCTAGCTGATGTCTGAGTGTTTACGCATGTACCGATAACGTTATGACAATCAATCGCTAACGTTAGCTAGCCAAAAGTCCTTGCACGTTCAACTGGGCTACATCCAGAGCTAAACAAACATTGCTTTAAGGTACAGTGTGGAGTTTTTTTTAGTTAAATGCTGGATACCCGGCCGTCGCTGTTGGAGTCTCCATGATATGTTAGATAGGTGATCGTGTTAGCAACGATGCTATGTGCAACCTCTTGCCAATTTGGTTATACTTAAATTAATTAACTGGTGTCAATACAAACATTAATTCATGTTAATTTAGTTAAAAGTAAGTATATTAGGTTGGTTCATTTTAAATATATTAGTTTGGTTCATTAACTGAAATGTTCAGAAAATCATTTGGAACAGGGCAAAGATTTAAAAGTCGTAGGGAAGCGACTGTTCCAAACGTTGCATTTCCGAATTCTCCCGAGTGGTGCATGACTTTCACGAGTGAATAAAGTGAATGTGATTGGTCGTTTATCAAGGGGGCGGGATTGTTGTGGCGGAAGGTTCGCAAGCATGTTTGGTTGTGGCCGGTTTGTCGGAAGCATCTTGCTAACCAGTTAGCAACTTAGTGCTAGTAGGTTCCCAATGGGAAACTCTATTGGG